>NC_069499.1:1500621564-1500804064 GCF_027579735.1 Bombina bombina
ACACACACACACATACACACACACTGTACTGTGCTATCATGCTATGCCTCCTACAAACTAAGGGCTAGATTTATCAACGCTTAGGCGTACAGGAGCTCGCCTGTGGCGGGGCGAAATTACCCGCAGGTAATTAACATTGCACACGAGCGCAATTTTGTGCTTGCGTGCAATCCCGACCCCTGCCCGCGCACAGCCAATCACGCGCGGGCAGGAGCTGTCAATCTCCTCGGTCGGACTCGACCGAGGAGATTGAATTTCGCCACAATAGAGGTGGCGTAGATGTTAGGGAAGCAGCGGTCTGCTGACCGCTGCTTGATAAATCCCGGCGAGCAAGTTCTTGAGAGAACTTGCTGCCGTAGGGGCTTAATAAATCTAGCCCTAAGTGTTGTGTGCTGCTGCGTGTAGAGCCAGCACTAGGCACGTGTTGTGGTGGGTGGGGGTTCCTTCCAAGTGTGAATACGGGTTGGTAAGGCGAGCTGCCGCTGCGCAGTTACCTTCAGTCATCATCTCACTCAAAATAAAAAAACGGCCCAGAATAAAAAACAAGCAAAATTAAACAAATATGTCACACTGTTGTCAGTCTGCCGCGGCACACCTGAGGATCTCTCATGGCACACTAGTGTGCCGCGGCACACTGGTTGAAAAGCACTGCTTTAGAGAACACATAACATCATTCCATATACACATACTTATAAAACATTTAACTACAGTTTCAGATGAATTATGGCACCAACATCAGTGTCACCATTTCATCCTTAAAGGGACACTAAATCCAAATTTGTCTCTCATGATTTAGATAGAGCATGCAATTTTAAGCAACTTTCTAATTTACTCCTATTATCAATTTTTCTTTGTTCTTTTGCTTTCTTTATTTAAAAAGCAGGAATGTGATGCTAAGGAGCCGGCCCATTTGTCGTTGAGAACCTGGGCTATGCTTCCTTATTGGTGGGTAAATGTAAGCCTCCAATAAGCAAGCGCTATCCATGGTGCTGAACCTAAAATGGGCTGGCTGCTAAGATTTACATTCCTAATTTTAAAATAAAGATAGCAAGAGAATGAAGAAAAATTGATAATAGGAGTAAATTAGAAAGTTGCTTAAAATTTAATGCTCTATCTGAATCATGAAATAAAACATTTTTTTGGGTTCAGTGTCCCTTTAAATGGACAGTAAAAAGTGTGAGCTTTTATATAAAGTGTTTAGCCTTGGATAATTAACAATTTTGCTATATATTTTATTTATTTTGCCTCTTTTTCATCTAATTTAGCTCTAACAATTAAGGATTTTCTAATTCTCAGAACTTGAAATACATCCTGCTAACTTCCCAAGGCTAACCCTACTACATATATGTCCCTTATTGGCTTTAAGCAATAACAACTAAAAAACAATGCACTTTATACCACTGTAAATGATGGCAGTGGCTAGCTTTTTTGTCTTAGACTAAGGTCTAGATTGGCTTCTCCAATAAAGCAAATAATGGGTGGAGTTTGGCTATTGAAAAATGATTGCAAAAAAAAATAACGTGAAGACTTGGCTGATATGTTATTCTATAACAACACAATAGAAATGTCTTGTAAATTAAAAGCAGTTAACTGTCCTTTTAAAAGCTACACACTATATAGGGGGAAATAAAATACATAGTGCCTGACTGTAGACTGGGGTCCATTTCACTTCCACTGAGATCTGTAATATAGCACATTTGTGGCACTGCACCCTCACTTCACAGTATACAAAATAAATGGTGTCATATCTTTATATCACCACTAGAGGCTGCTGTTTGATTTTATATCAATATTTTTTCAAACTACACAATACTTCAGACTTGTAATATAATTTTTTTTATTTTTTATTGTTTTATTTTTAAATGCAATTATTTTCCCCTTTTTTATGGGCTCCAATACATCAGAATTCCCATGGGAAGTGCGTCACTTGGATTTTTTGTGGGGATTTCAGAACTCAATTCTATTTCAATGCATTTGACCCTTTTTTATTTTAAAGGGGCAGTCTACACCAGAATTTTTATTGTTTTAAAAGATAGATAATCCCTTTATTTCCCATTTCACAGTTTTTCATAACCAACACAGTTATAATAATATACTTTTAACCTCTGTGATTATCTTGTATCTAAGCCTCCTGAAACTGCCCCTTTTTTCAGTTCTTTTGACAGACTTGCAGTCTAGCCAATCAGTGGCTGCTCCCAGATAACTTCTCATGCACGAGCACAGTGTTATCTATATGAAATACATGAACTAACACCCTCTAGTGGTGAAAAACTGTTAAAATGCAATCTGAAAGAGGTGGGCTTCAAGGTCTAAGAAATTAGCATATGAACCTCCTAGGTTAAGCTTTCAACTAAGAATACCAAGAGAACAAAATTGGTGATAAAAGTAAATTGGAATTTTTTTTAAAATGACATGCTCTATCTGAATCATAAAAGTTTATTTTGGCGTAGACTGTCCCTTTAAATTTATCCATAAGGTGAAAACACCCCAATTCCTCTCACAGGGGCCTTGCACAATTCTAGTGCAATCAGTAAGAAAACTTTGTTTTGAACTGGATGTTTTAAGCTTTAAATGGATATAAAACAGTTTGAGACTGTAATATAAACATTTTAATAAGGTTAGTTATTTTTTTTTGCAATATAATGTCATTATTTATTTTGTCCCCTTTTTCAGTTTTTTAATTCTGAACGCCAGAGACCTAACACTGCTATATTCCACACAGTCATTGGCTGCACAATCTAATGACACATTTCTAACTGTCCCTATTTGGCCCCAGGAGAGGAGACCTAGGTTACAAGATGGCGGTGCCCATTACTTTACGGACACTTAAACGTTAGACTTTTATTGTTAATATTTACACAACTAATATGATAATAATAAATACATCTGCATATCATTCTCAAGGGCACAGCAACTGCCTCTGGGAACCTAACAATGGGTCCCACCCCGCACGTCTTGTGGTTCTCTGTCTGGGTAAAACTGTATCTATCTATCTAACTATCTAATCTATCTAAACTATCTATCTCGTGGCCGGACTGTTATCAGGCGGCCATTTTTCTGTTGGAATATTATCCATCACACAAATGTCCGTCGGATAACAGTCTGGCCACGGGCCCCCACACTAAAACCCTTATCTGGGGGACATTTAATACTCTAAACACAAACCCACACCACACAAACCCAACACACCACTTGCTGCGCTCAACCCACTAATTGCCAGTCCCCACCCTTAAACCCCAATACCATGACCCCCTAAATGTCCTTAACCCCTAAAGTGACAGCCCCTTCCCTAAGTGACATCCCCAAGGGACTCTATATAGTGACGACCACTTGAAGGGGTACAACCTCCAAGGTGTCACCCACACCTTAGGTGACTCTCAACCTTGTTACACCCTCACCCTAAGGAACACATACACCCTGAAACTAAGCTAAACTAACCCATACATTTAAAATACAATACAAAAATACAGTGTGTATAAAAAAGGCCACCCATAAGAAATAAAAACGTAATGTTCTACACACCGTTTGATAACTGGATAACAGCAGGTCCTCTTCTCTTTTAGCACTTTTTAGACACTTTTGAGTAAAAGTAGGTGTCCCTCTTTAATTCCTATTGGCTGATTTAATTTAATTAAATCCAATAGGAATGGTTGTAAATCCTACTTGTTTATTTCAAAATTAAAATGAGCCAAAAGAAACATGCTGTACATTAATCCTATTGCTTAGTTAGAGTGGAGGTGTTGCTTGACGGTATGGGGGGTAGTTATCAACGTGTCTACTTTCCTGCCTTCGCCGGCCCAATACACCCGCCTAAGCTCGCCTACCTTCGCCGCCGCGACCTGAAAAAATACGCCTAAGTTATCAAAAAAAGCTGTCAAAAAGCCGCGGGGCGATGAGCAGCGGACTGTGAGAGTTATCACTCATCCGATCTCGCTGCTCTTCGGCTGTTTGACAGCTTTCTTGCTAGCCTGTCACTAAGCACTCACACTAAACTACACTGCTCTAACCCCTATACCGGCGCCCCCGGAGCCTCCCGCAACTCAATAAAGTTACTAACCCCTAAACCGCCGCTCCTAGACCCTGCCGCAAGTCTTATAAATGTATTAACCCCTAAACCGCCGCTCCTAGACCCCGCCGCAAGTCTTATAAATGTATTAACCCCTAAACCGCCGCTCCCGAACACCGCTGCCACCTACATTATACCTAGTAACCCCTATCCTGCCCCCCCTACACCGTCGCCACCTATAATAAAGTTATAAACCCCTATCCTGCTGATCCCGCACCTCGCCGCAACTAAATAAATAGTTTAACCCCTAAACCGCCGCTCCCGGACCCCCGCAACCTATAATACATTTATTAACCCCTATGCTGCCCCCCACTACACCGTCGCCACTGTAATAAAATTATTAACCCCTAAACCTAAGTCTAACACTAACCCTAACACCCCCCTAACTAAAATATTAATTAAATAAATTTAAATAATATTTCTATTATTAACTAAGTTAATCCTATTTAAAACTAAATACTTACCTTTAAAATAAACCCTAATATAGCTACAATATAAATAATAATTATATTGTAGCTATCTTAGGATTTATTTTTATTTTACAGGTACCTTTCAATTTATTTTAACTAGGTACAATAGCTATTAAATAGTTATTAACTATTTAATAGCTTACCTAGCTAAAATAAAGAGAAATTTACCTGTAAAATAAAAACTAACCTAAGTTACAATTACACCTAACACTACACTATCATTAAATAAATTATTCCTATTTAAAACTAAATACTTACCTGTAAAATAAACCCTAATATAGCTACAATATAAATAATAATTATATTGGAGCTATCTTAGGATTTATATTTATTTTACAGGTAACTTTGTATTTATTTTAGCTAGTTAGAATAGTTATTAAATAGTTATTAACTATTTAATAACTACCTAGCTAAAAGAAATACAAAATTACCTGTAAAATAAATCCTAACCTAATTTACAATTAAACCTAACACTACACTATCATTAAATAAATTAAATAAACTACCTACAAATAACTACAATTAAATACAATGATATAAACTAACTAAAGTACAAAAAATAAAAAAAGCTAAGTTACAAAAAATAAAAAAAATAAGTTACAAACATTTAAAAACATATTACAACAATTTTAAGCTACTTAACCTAATTTAAGCCCCCTAATAAAATAACAAACCCCCCCAAAATAAAAAAAAATGCCCTACCCTATTCTACATTAAAAAAGTTCAAAGCTCTTTTACCTTACCAGCCCTTAAAAGGGCCTTTTGTGGGGGCATGCCCCAAAGTTCAGCTCTTTTGCCTGTAAAAGAAAAATACAACCCCCCCACAACATTAAAACCCACCACCCACATACCCCTAATCTAACCCAAACCCCCCTTAAAATAACCTAACACTAATCCCCTGAAGATCATCCTACCTTTAGTTGTCTTCACTCAGCCGAGCCACCGATGGAACTGAAGAGGACATTCGGACCGGCAGAAGTTATCCTCCAAGGGGCGCTGAAGAAATCTTCCATCCGGGCGAGGTCATCTTCCAAGAGGCGCTGAAGAAGTCTTCTATCCGGGCGAGGTCATCGTCGAAGCGGGGTCTTGAATCTTCATCCCGCCAACGCGGAACATCCTCCTTTCCCGACGAACTACCGACGAATGAAGGCTCCTTTAAGGGACGTCATCCAAGATGGCGTCCCTTCAATTCCGATTGGCTGATAGGATTCTATCAGCCAATCGGAATTAAGGTAGGAAAAATCTGATTGGCTGATGAAATCAGCCAATCAGATTCAAGTTCAATCCGATTGGCTGATCCAATCAGCCAATCAGATTGAGCTCGCATTTTATTGGCTGTTCCGATCAGCCAATAGAATGCAAGCTCAATCTGATTGGCTGATTGGATCAGCCAATCGGATTGAACTTGAATCTCATTGGCTGATTTCATCAGCCAATCAGATTTTTCCTACCTTAATTCCGATTGGCTGATAGAATCCTATCAGCCAATCGGAATTGAAGGGAGTGAAGACAACTAAAGGTAGGATGATCTTCAGGGGATTAGTGTTAGGTTATTTTAAGGGGGGTTTGGGTTAGATTAGGGGTAAGTGGGTGGTGGGTTTTAATGTTGGGGGGGTTGTATTTTTCTTTTACAGGCAAAAGAGCTGAACTTTGGGGCATGCCCCCACAAAAGGCCCTTTTAAGGGCTGGTAAGGTAAAAGAGTTTTGAACTTTTTTAATGTAGAATAGGGTAGGGCATTTTTTTATTTTGGGGGGGTTTGTTATTTTATTAGGGAGCTTAGATTAGGTGTAAGTAGCTTAAAATTGTTGTAATATGTTTTTAAATGTTTGTAACTTATTTTTTTTATTTTTTGTAACTTAGCTTTTTTTATTTTTTGTACTTTAGTTAGTTTATATCATTGTATTTAATTGTAGTTATTTGTAGGTAGTTTATTTAATTTATTTAATGATAGTGTAGTGTTAGGTTTAATTGTAAATTAGGTTAGGATTTATTTTACAGGTAATTTTGTATTTCTTTTAGCTAGGTAGTTATTAAATAGTTAATAACTATTTAATAACTATTCTAACTAGCTAAAATAAATACAAAGTTACCTGTAAAATAAATATAAATCCTAAGATAGCTCCAATATAATTATTATTTATATTGTAGCTATATTAGGGTTTATTTTACAGGTAAGTATTTAGTTTTAAATAGGAATAATTTATTTAATGATAGTGTAGTGTTAGGTGTAATTGTAACTTAGGTTAGTTTTTATTTTACAGGTAAATTTCTCTTTATTTTAGCTAGGTAAGCTATTAAATAGTTAATAACTATTTAATAGCTATTGTACCTAGTTAAAATAAATTGAAAGGTACCTGTAAAATAAAAATAAATCCTAAGATAGCTACAATATAATTATTATTTATATTGTAGCCATATTAGGGTTTATTTTAAAGGTAAGTATTTAGTTTTAAATAGGATTAACTTAGTTAATAATAGAAATATTATTTAGATTTATTTAATTAATATTTTAGTTAGGGGGGTGTTAGGGTTAGTGTTAGACTTAGGTTTAGGGGTTAATAATTTTATTACAGTGGCAACGGTGTAGTGGGGGGCAGGATAGGGGTTAATAAATTTATTATAGGTTGCGGGGGTCCGGGAGCGGCGGTTTAGGGGTTAAACTATTTATATAGTTGCGGCGAGGTGTGGGATCGGCAGGATAGGGGTTAATACATTTATTATAGAGGGCGGCGGTATAGGGGGGGCAGGATAGGGGTTACTAGGTATAATGTAGTTGGCGGTGGGCTCCGGGAGCGGCGGTTTAGGGGTTAATACACTTATTATAGTTGCGGCAGGGTCAGGGAGCGGCGGTTTAGGGGTTAATATGTATAGAGTAGCTTGCGGTGGGCTCCGGGAGCGGCGGTTTAGGGGGTAATACATTTATTTAGTTGCGGCGGTGTAGGGGGGGCAGATTAGTGGTGTTTAGACTCGGGGTACATGTTAGGGTGTTAGGTGTAGACAGCTCCCATAGGAATGAATGGGATGTCTGGCAGCAGCGAACTTGTACTTTCGCTATGGTCAGACTCCCATTGATTCCTATGGGATCCGCCGCCTTCAGGCTGGCGGTTTAAAAACCAGGTACGCTGGGCCGTAAAAGTGCCGAGCGTACCTGCTAGTTTTGATAACTAGCAAAAGTAGTGAGATTGTGCCGCACTTGTGTGCGGAACATCTGGAGTGACGTAAGAATCGATCTGTGTCGGACTGAGTCCGGCGGATCAAAGCTTACGTCACAAAATTATACTTTTGCCGGTCTGAAGCCTTTGATAACTAAGGCGAATCAGCCTCGCCACAAATACGCTGCGGAATTCCAGCGTATTTGAGGTTGACGGCTTGATAACTACCCCCCTATGTCTCTTAGGGTGGGGTATATTACCTTAGGTTGGGTGAGAGATTAAAGGGACAGTAAACATCTTACAAGGCATTTTTGTTGTGTTGCTATAAAATGATATATCAGCCAAGAGTAAAAGTTTTTTTTGTTTTTAAATAAACATCTTTTTTTACTGCAATTGCTTTTCAATAACCAAACTCCTATCACTGCTTGTTTAATTTGGCAGAACCAATCCAGGCTTGAGTCCGCAAATAACTGTTTTGCAGTTGTTAAAGCCTATTAACCCCTTAACGACCGAGGACATGCCAATAGTAGTAAATATTGACTTTGACCAGTGTGGATCTATCTCTCCTCACTTGTGTTTTAGTGTGAGAGAGATCGAGAGATCTGTGTTTAGGGTGAGAGATTTAGCTAATAGAATAATTATAAAAATTGTGAGACCTGAAGGTTCTTTTCAGAGCCATTAACCCCTAGCTTACCAGTGATCACTATAAATCATTGGCTTTTGCTCTCTGTGCATTTTTTTAGGGGTTCATTTTTTTTGTAATTTTTTTGAGAGACCCAAAGGCTCTTTTCAGAGCCATTTAGCTAGTTTAAGTTAATGTTTGTAAACATTCTGAGACCCAAAGGATCTTTTCAGAGCAATTAACCCCTATATTGCCAGTGATCACTATAAATCACTGGCTCTTGCACAGCAGCACCTTTTTTGCTCTCTGTGCATTTTTTAGGGGTTCATTTTTTTTAGTAATTTTTTTGTGAGACCCAAAGGCTCTTTTCATTACCATTTAGCTAGTTTTAGTTCATTTAAATTTAAATTGTGTGTTCATTTTTTTTTAGTAAATTTTTGTGACAAATCACTAAAGTGAGTGTGATCATGTCACAGAGGACATTTAGTGCTGAGGAGGCATATGCCATCCTTGCGTCAGAGTCAGACACCTCTATGAACGTAATAGTGACCCTGCCAGGTGCTCAGATACATCACTAGATATACGGGCCAATTTACTAAAGTGCGGACGGACATGATACGATGTAGCGTATCACGTCTGCCGGACATCAATAAATGCCAACAGCATACGCTGTCGGCTTTTATCATTGCACAAGCGGTTCTGGTGAACTGCTTGTGCAATGCCGCCCCCTGCAGATTCATGGCCAATCAGCCGCTAGCAGGGGGTGTCAATCAGCTCGATTGTATAGGATCGGGCGGACTGAAGACCGCAGCCTCAGAGGCAGTGGACAAGTTATGGAGCAGCTGTCTTTAAACCGCTGCTTCATAACTACTGTTTCCGGCAAGCTTGATAATTCAGCCCCACAGTGTCAAATAATAGTGATGTATCTGTGGCTGAAAGCCCCGTGCCAGAAGGAGACATGTTGCTCCAGCTGGCATTGCTGCTGAGGAGTGGGTAGTGCCTCATCGCCAGAGGCCAGATAGCCCACCCTTCACTGCAAATCCTGGCATCAATGTGGATTTAGCACCCAACAACTTATGGGCAATGATGTATTAGGGAACATTGTAGCCCAAACTAATTTATTTGCCCATCAGTTCTGTGCTGCAAAGCCTGATTCATATTTGGCAAAGCAGCAATGGGCCCCCATCAATGTGCCAGAATTTAAAAAAATCTGGGCATTGACTATGCTGATGGGCATCATAAAGAAACCCTCCATCCGCTCCTACTGGAGCAGTAGCCCCATCTGATTTACCCCCATTTTCTCCCAGTGTATGTTGAGGAAGAGGTATGACAACAGCCTGTACCCCCCTAGGAAGCATCCCCAGTTTGACAGGCTGTATAAAATCCGCCCCTTGATTACCCACTTTGCTGCCAGGTTTGCGTGGATGAATCCCTGATGAAGTATAAAGGAAGGCTGGAATTCAAGCAGTATATTCCTTCCAAAAGCTCCAGGTATGGTGTAAAGGTGTATAAGCTTTGTGAGAGCGAGACTGGGTATACTCAGGCCTTCCAGGTGTACGAGGGAAAAGATATCCACCTTGACCCTCCAGGTTGTCCAGAACATATGGGAACCCGTAGCAAGATTGTCTGGGACCTGATATCACCCCTTTTGAACAAAGGGTACCACTTGTATCTAGACAATTTTTATACAAGTATCCTTTTGTTCAAGATACTGTGTTGCTTTGATACAGTAGCTTTACCGCACAGGTTTCCCAAGACAACTTGCCCGCACCCGGCTACGAAGGGGGAAGACCTCAGCTCTGTGCCAAGAGGAGGTGTTGGCAGTTAAGTACAAGGACAAGAAGGATGTATACCTTCTTACCACTGACCACACTGAGAGGACTGTGGAGGTCTCTGTACGTGGCAGAGCTGAGAGCACAAGGAAGCCAGTGTGCATCAAGGCTTATAACCGGCATATGGGTGGGGTTGATCTGGCAGATCAGCTGCTGCAGCCCTACCTAATTATGTGGAAATCAAGGGCCTGGTACAAAAAGGTTGCAATTTACTTAATGCAGATTACAACCCACAATGCTTTATTGTTGTTCAAAAAAACAAACCCTGGAATGAAACTGACTTTTTTTACAATTTCAGCTCAAGATCATTTCGGAGATTTTGTACCAAGATGCACCTGCTGCCCGGGCAGTGATGGGAGAGAGCAGAGTTGGGGCTACCTATTTTATTTTTTAAATCCCCCCTACTGCGGCAAAGCAGAATCCTCAAAAAAATGCAGAGTCTGTACCCAGAGGGGGCAGAGAAAGCACACCACCTTTTACTGTCCTGATTGCCCTGAACAGCCTGGACTCTGCATTCAGGACTGCTTCAAGTGGTATCACACACTGGTCCATTTTTTTTAAAAAAAAATTTACATTTGCCTTTTTTTGTTTTTGCTTGTTTTTTAGTTACGTTTACTGTTACTGAGTTTGTTTTTGTTTGTTTTTTACTGTGCCAGATACATTTCACTGTTCTATTTTTTTATAAGTTCTAAAATTGGTGCTGTATTTTTTTTTTTTTTTAACATATCATTTTTATTAGGGAAAGTAGAATGCACATATTGAACATGTTTCAAAGATACATATCATGCATAGCAGTTAACATTGTTAGATTGATTTGTTACAGAATAAAATACATTTCCGGAATAATAATGTTACATCATTCATTAGGTTAAGGTATTCATAGTCCATAGTTCAATACATATAGACATTAAAATGGTCTGTGTGCATATCTCCTATTCCCAAAACTTTTTTTTTTTCCCTTTTCTTTCTTCTTCCCCTTCCCCTTTAAACTTAAACTATATAACTGCCTAACAAAAATAACTCTAACTAACTAGGAACATTTAAACCCATGTTAAGGTTAACTATTATAATCCTGTCAAAGCAGGATTATCTTCAGTACCGAGGCCCGGCAGGGAGCGAGGGAAAAAAAAAAAAAAAAGGAAGGTAGGTAGGAAAAGGGGAGCGAGAGGGTCATGGGAACGACGTAGGATGGAAAAGGTCTCATGTGAATGGTAAGTTAGAAAGTGTGGTGTTATATCCTCATTACTCTCTAGCTGAATAGGTGGCCCCTCTAAGAGTGTCCTCCATGAAGACCACAGAGTCCCTATATGGTCTGAGGATTAACCTCTGAATTTCCAGCTCAAAAGTGAGTATAAGTCTGCGCCATTTGCGTAAGAAAAGGTCCAATCTATTCTGGACATCCATTCTTACATCCATCTGTTCGATGAAGACTTGGGATTGTAGCAAGTTTTTAAAACCTTTGAAGGAAGGCCCTACAGTCACTATCCAATTGTTTAGTATGTGTTTCCTAGCCATTAGAATAATTAAACTCAATAGTGAATCATGTTGTTTGTGTCTCTCATCCCACAGTAGGAAAATTATAATCTCAGGTTGTATGGCAATATGTATCTGCAATTTTTGTCTCACCCAGAATTGTATTCTACCCCAATATTGCTTAATTGGGGAACATTCCCATATGTAATGTAAAAGGCTGGGGTTATCTAAAGCACATTTGGCACATCTATTCTGGCAAGCAGGTACCCATTTCACCAATGCTCTCGGGGTGAAGTAAGCCCTGTGTAAAAAACGTATTTGGGATTCCCTGTATATAGCTGAGAGAGTCGTTTTCCTAGTTTTTTCCAAGCTATTCTTCACTTCTATCCATGAGACCTCCTCCAGACCCTCTCTAACCCAACCTGCCTGTATGGACGACTGGAGAGCTGCAGCGCGGTGTTGCAGAAGTGTTTGATAGATTTCTGAAAGGGAGAATTTGCCCATAGCGTATAGTGTCTGAGTGAGGCGAAAGGGGGAGCCCTCCCAAAAGTCTGTATTGTCTCTGACCAATGACCCCACGTAATGACGTATCTGGAGATAAGCGTAGAAATGTGCTCTTGGTATAAGATAGTCCCTTTGCAGGGTACCAAATGTTTTAACCCCTTTAGTTAGTGTGTCTATTAGATGCTTAAGTGATTTCAGCCCCTTTTCCTCCCAAATTCTAAAGGGTAGGGTTTCAGAACCTGCCAGGAAGTCTGGGTTTTTCCTAATAGGTAGGTAGGGTGAAGCATGATTGGTTTTGCCCAGATATTTATGTGCTAGATGCCAGGCCCTCAAAGGGTCTTTGAACAGCGCGCTAAGGCCCAGGGGCCTCAAGGACCCTAAATCTGGCACATGCGGAAGGTAAGCCAGAGACACATCTCCGATCACTGCTTGCTCTAAGTCCGGACGACAAAAGTGATGAGTGCCAACCTGCCAATCCACCACCAGTCGGATTAATGTGGCCCAATTATATAGCCTGAAGTCCGGGAGTGCCAGGCCCCCGTTAAGGAAGGACATGTTAAGTTTATCTCTCGAGATCCGAGACTTTTTCCCTTGCCAGATAAAGGTTCTCGCTGCAGAGTTCAAGAGTTTGATATCTGATTTGCTCAGAAGCAAGGGAAGCATGAGCAGTGGGTATAGTATTCAGGGGAGCACCACCATCTTAAGCAGAGCAACCCTTCCCGACAGGGACAGTGGGAGGGACCTCCAGCTATTCATTTGAGCTTGTAGTTTTGTGCAGATAGGGTTCAAGTTGTGAGCATATAGTCTATTGGGGTTAGCTGAGATTTTGATGCCCAGATATGTAATATCATGATTAGCCACTGTGAAGGGGTACTTGTCCTCAGAGCCCCCCACCCGGTTCAGCCAAAGGATCTCCGATTTCTGTAAATTTACTTTGTAGCCTGAGAATAGGCCAAAGTCAGCAAGATTTTTCATGATGTTAGGCAGGTGTGTCTGGGGATCTTGTATAAAGAGGAGCATGTCATCCGCATACAGCGCTAGGTGCTGTGGTACTCCTGCCACAACAACACCCGGAAAAACCTGCCGTAGCTTAATAGCTAGAGGTTCCAATGCTATGTTAAAGAGCAGAGGTGACAAAGGGCACCCCAGTCTATTACCTCTGCGGAGTTGGAACTCGGGTGAAAAGACATTGTTCACTAGCACATTTGCAGTGGGAGATTGATAAAGATTTTTAATAAGGGTGAGAAAGGGGCCTGTGAAGTTGGCCCGGGTCATGGTGTGGAAAAGATGATTCCACTCCACTCGATCGAAGGCATTTTCCGCGTCGAGTTACAGCAGAAAGGCCTCCGGTCTGTCCCCTCTGCAACCCCGAGATCCATCCCAGAAGTGTTGGATTATTTGCAAAACCCTGCGGACATTAACCGTCGATGAACGTGCATGCATGAAGCCCGTTTGGTCCTCATGGATAATACTGGGTGTTACAAACTGCTGTTTGTAACTGGCCCTTTAAATGGAAAATTGCCCTGCTTCCCTGGATTTTGGAGAAGCCTATTTGCCAGCCTCCTTCCACATGACTATGGTGCTGATGATTCTTTGGTGAGCGCTAGGAGCATCCTTTTCTACGGTCCAACTTCCAGCCAGCCTGGAGGCAACCGTAACATTTGGCGGCAGCGGTGGGATTGGCGTCCTAGCGCAAGGAGCAGCACTGGTATCGTAGGAGAGTAATTGAGGGCAACGCTAGCCACTGCGCAGCGTCCCTACCTACAGCAGCATGGAGCTGACAAGATACTGGTCAGAACCATGTGAAGAGCACCTCAACCGGATCCGTCGCTATGAGGGCGCGGATTTCGTTCCAGAAGTAAAGAGGCGGCTAGTCCGATATGGTCCAGACCCTGCACAGGAGGTAGTCAGTCGCCTCATCCGGGAATTGGCTACGGAGAACAAAGCGGCACGAGCCTTTGAGCGCCAACTGTGGAGTTTGAGGGTATGGACACCTGGTCTCTCTCCCCAGCCGCAGCATGTTCCACAGGGAGAGGGGAGCAGCGACCTCCCTCCCCAGCGGCAGTATACTGTGCAGAGGGAAGAGACAACCGGTCTCCTTCCCCAACCAGAGATACCAGAGGCAGCAGGCCTCATAGACTGGTCCTGGGAGGACCCCCAGCAGGCAGGTGGAGATGGGACCGCAGTCTCTCTACCGGCCCTACAGGGATGCTGGGCAGGCGGCCCAGATCCCCAGCGACAGACCCAGCTACAGGGAGGGGAGAGCATCGACCTCCCTCCCCAGCCGGAGTGTGCCTTCCAGGGAGAGGAGACAACCGGTCTCTCTCCCCAGCCGCAGCATGTTCCACAGGAAGCGGAGAGCATCGACCTCCCTTCCCAACGGCCGCCGGAGTATCAGGAGGAGGAGGTAAGCCAATCTCCCCCTCCCCAGCTAACTCCTAACTTGGGCCCAGGGTTAACAGTGGAGATGTTAACCCCCACTGACCCCCACGTTCCCTTTGCCACCGGGCAGGACTATGCCCCAATTCCCCCAGCAGAAGAGCTGGCATCAGGACAGAGCACTGCTGGCCTCTGCCCTACAGACCTTGTCCTTGTTACAGGACTGGCCTGCAAACCCCTCACCCCAGCAGAAGCGCTGGCACCAGGGCAGAGTGCCGCTGGCCTCTGCCCCCCAAGTACCATCAGCTATTTGCCCAGCTGCGCCAGGAAGGCAGAGGATGCTACACTGTCATCCTATAACCTGGAACCTACAGGCCAGTGCTACTTGTTGTGGGGGGGCTGCTTTGCTGCTAGTGTTTATTTGTGGGTGGGTTGCGAGACTAACTTAGGCACTGACCGACAGAAGGTCAGGTGCCTGGTTAGTCTCCCTCCAAAAGGGGAGATATGTTACAAACTGCTGTTTGTAACTGGCCCTTTAAATGGAAAATTGCCCTGCTTCCCTGGATTTTGGAGAAGCCTATTTGCCAGCCTCCTTCCACATGACTATGGTGCTGATGATTCTTTGGTGAGCGCTAGGAGCATCCTTTTCTACGGTCCAACTTCCAGCCAGCCTGGAGGCAACCGTAACACTGGGTAGAATAAATTTTAGCCTCTCGGCAAACAATTTGGTGAGGATCTTGTAGTCCGAGTTTAGCAGGGAGATCGGCCTATAAGATTCCGGGAGCAAGCAATCTTTGCCTGCTTTTGGATTAGCGTGATGGAGGCTGATAAGAATTCTGGGGTAGGTGTTTTCTCCTCTCTAAAGTAACCAGTAAACAGGTCTACAAGGGAGGAGGCCACCTGGGATTTAAGCAGGCGGTAGAATTCAATCGGTAATCCATCGGGACCAGGAGCCTTACCCATTGACATACTCATAATGGTTCTTTCCACCTCTTCCTTTACTATGGGAGCGTTCAGTTTGTTCAGCTGCTCCTCAGAGACTTTCGGTAGATTAATAGTCTCCCAAAAGCGGTCTCTTACCTCACTTCCCGATGGAAGTTCACTTGTGTATAGAGAGGAGTAATAGGAAGCGAAGGCCTCCGCTATCGATTTAGAGTCTCGTAGGACTCTGCCCCCGGCCTTAATTGCTGCGATGTGTCTAGAGGAGGTATTCAACTTCACCAGGGTAGCCAAAAGCTTTCCAGATTTGTCCCTGTATCGGTAATATTTACCACGGGTCCGTAAGAGCGCCTGCGAGGCCTGATGAGTAAGGAGTGCATCATACTCCGATTTGATGCTAACGTATGTGCGATAAGTGCTGTTAGAGGGGGTAGCGCAGTATTCATGATAGGCATCTGCTAAGCTATTTTGTAATTTAGCAACCATTTCCATGATCTGTTTCTTTCTGCGAGCTAGGAATGCAATAATGTTGCCCGAAAGGACTGCTTTGGCCGCTGTCCAAAAAAGTTCTGGGGTATTTAAGTGTTGGATGTTATTTGCCCTATAATCATCCCAACAGTGCACTAGATAGGACTGGAATTCCTGGGATGTTACCAAGTATTTTGGGAACCGCAAGGTACGCCTGCTGGGCATTCTGGGCGTTGTGTCAAGAAAGAGTGCTATAGGAGCATGGTCAGAGACAATGACCTCACCAATTTTTGTGTCAAGAACCTGGGTGACTAAGGAATTTGAAATCATAAAGAGGTCGATGCGTGACATAGAGGGCGTAGCCCTGGAGATGCAGGTATAGTCTTTACCATCTGGGTTGAGTTGTCGCCAAATATCTAAGACATCCAAAGTATCCCCTAGATTCGCAAAAGTCTCTCTCTCAAATTTGTCTGACACCTTAGGTAGAGTTCTCGTGGCGCATCTATTGGGGTCCCTAAGCCAGTCACAGTGGGGGTTGGGGGTTAGGTTGAAATCCCCTCCTAATATAATATGAGTGCCTAGATAGGGCGTGAGTGTGGTCATCATGGAGTCCCAAAACTTTCTGTCTCTTTGATTTGGGGCATAAATGTTGCATAGAGTGTAGATGTTGTCTAAGATGCGGATCTGTACAACAAGGTATCTGCTTTCGGGGTCTTTAAGTATGTCTAGAATATCATATTCCAGTTGTTTACCAAAAAGTATAGCCAGCCCTCTGCTGGCTGTTCTATATGAAACAAATTCCACCCTACCCACCCAGTCAGTCCGTAATTTGCTGTGTTCTAAGTCTCAGAGGTGGGTCTCCTGTAAAAACACAATTTCTGCACGTTTTTTCCTAAGGTGGGTTAATATCGACTTCCTCTTGATAGGGGAATGGATTCCCCCTATGTTCCAGGAGTATAAATTAAATCTTGTCTAATATAAAAGAACTAAGTGTCAGAGTCCCTTCCCTAACTAAAGGAGTGTAAGGTATGTGTGGTAGTGTAGAGGAGCAGTGGTGGATCAAGGAGAAAAGGAGGGGGAGAGGAGTTGCATACAGAGGGAAGAGAAAAAAAAAAAAGGGGGGGGGGAATAAACCTTTGTGACGTGCATACAGGCTCCCGGTTCAGCCTTTCATCACGCCAGCTCCCTACCAGGTCCCTCTTCTTGGGCATCATCAACTGTTGTGCTGTAAAGAAACTCAGGATTGTCATCAGAATCCAAACTAATACATCTTTTATAATAGTAACAATACAGGTTAATGTGTTGTGACAGATACATTTTCCTACATGTACACATATATGTAAGAACAGTCCCCAAAAAACTGCCCTAACAATAAACTCTACATATTTTTTGTAAAACTTTGTGAGATAACAGCTCAAGCTAGCTTCAGAACCTGTCCCGGTTGCAGACCTTGTGTGCGGGGTCCAGCCAGGCGCGGGAATGCGCCCTGGGGTGGGACTCAGTGATCTTGCAATTAACTGGGACGTAATCAATATCAAGAACAAACCATCCATTGTGTCGTGGTGAAACTAATATAATTAAGCAAGCCTAATTGCCATTATACTTGGCTAAATCTGAGCCTCCCAATCAACCCTCTTCTTCCCTCATTTGTCTCTGTGGACTATGCGTGGGGCTGCGTACTGAAGGCTCATACCTGTCTAAGAATTCCTGGGCAGCGGCTGGGGATTCAAAAAATCTAGGACCTCTGGAGGTAACCAATTTGAGCCTAGCGGGGTATAGAAGATAGGCCTGTTTGCCCTCCCTATGGAGCTGAGAGCAGAGGGGGGAGAATTCTCTGTGGTGCCTCATGAGGTCCGCAGAGAAGTCCTGGAACAATAGTAATCTTGAGTTCTCAAACACCAACTCGCCCAGTTTTCTATAGGCTCTTAGGATGGCAGTTTTGGTCTGAAAATGCAAGAACCTTATCATTATGGGGCGGGGTTGTTCCAAGTTCTGTCCAGCTCTCTCCGGCCCTACCCTATGTGCCCTTTCTACCCCTCCAACCAGATCTTTAATTGGTATATTCAGCAGCGGTGGTAAAGCGTTTTCTATAAACGAATTAAATCAGGTTGCTTGATGGATTCAGGGAGGCCAAGGAGATGCACATTATTGTGCCTTGATCTATTTTCTAGATCATCTATTTTCAATTGGAGGGTTGTGGCTTGTTTCTCTAACTGCTCTATCTTGCTAGTGTTATTGACATTATGGTCCTCAAGGTCTGATATTCTACCCTCTGCCTCTCCCATTCTGGTTGAGAACTGTTTGACCTCACCAGCAAGAGTGTCAACGCCTCTTTGAAGATTATCAATTTTAGGCATAAAAAGCTTAGTTATTTGTTTCACAATAGGGTGCATGTCTATTTGTTCTCCCTCTAGTGAGAGTTCAGAACTTGGACCCTGGATGGGCTGGTCATTAGCAACTCTGTGGCGGCGATCACTAGCTTTGTTTCGGCTCGCCATTGGGGTATTAGTTAAATATTTCTCCATAAACCCATAAAATGTTAAGGACAGAGGTGCTGTAACAAAGAGAGAGCCACTGGTAAGGTCAGCAGAATAAAATGAGACAGATCCCCTCTATTACAATAAGTATATATAGAATATATCAGTCATCAGGGGACAGAGCACTGTGCAGTAGAAAAAATTACCCAGAGGGCGTGTATTTCTTCCTTTCTATCTCAGGCAGGTGCAACCCTCCCAGATAGAAATTCCCTTAGTATGAAGGAATCCTGGCCTAATTATCTAGTATGGAGAAAAGTGTGGTTAAAAGGCATAATTGAACAATGTAATATTCTATACAACACAGTACAATATATTAAGCACACTCGGGGAGTCCATAAGAGTACTCTGCAAACTAAGGCATATAGGTTTTTGGTCTCAGAGATGGCAAGTTGCGTGAGTCACTATGCTGATATCTATAATGCAGTTGAGGGAAAGCACCTCAGTTCTTTTCTAGAATCTTATGAGTATAAAAGTTACAGTGGATAAATCTTTCCCATATAGTGTTAGTTTAATCCAACATTGTCCAATGTCCTGTAAAGATTACCTTCTTCACTCTTCTCCCAGACAGGGCTACACCTCGTGCTATGTGCTGTGTTAGTCCCTAACACTGTTCAATCAAACAAAAATGGCTGAGTTCAGCCTCACTAGAATGTTCACAGTGAGGAGCAAAGGGTGGCACAATCAGGGCCCATAGCAGATTGAATTAAATTAAGTAAAATTTAAATAAAATTAAATACAATAGAGAACCCTGTTCCCAGGCAGTTCAAGAGAGGTGATTCTGCTATGCGGTCACTCCAATATTTGTGTTTAAGGCCGGAGCTGTTTTGACCTGTACAATGGTGGGGTAAATGTAGGGGCCTCTCATAGAAGTGAGGAAAAGTAGCCTTACCGACTGCAGTGCCAGTTCCCCAGCCTCCGATAAACCAGATGTGACTGTAGCGTTCTGCGCCAAGTAGTAAGCGCTTTGGGTGATCTCCCCAAGGTAAGCTGGTCGGGTATGTGTCACTCTGGTGCCTGGCTGTTCGCCTCCTTCCAACTCAGTGTCACAATGTGAGTTGTGGAAATCTCACCTCTCTTGTGAAGCTGCGGTCACTCGTGCCGTGCGGCAAGTGCCATGTGTATCCTCTTCTGCGGTATGTGTCTCCCTCAAGACAGGCCGGATGAGATGTTATTACTACTCCGGAGACGAGCCGGTCACAGCCCGCGTCCGGGAGTCCTGTAGAGTTCACTGCTCTTCGGCGGCGTGGGGCAGAAGCAGGCCACATGGAGCCAAGATGGCGCCCCCTGAGCCCGGAGCAAGTCTCTACGGGCAGGGTCTGTGCAGTTGTAGGCTGCAATCGGCAGGTCCCCGAAGCCGGTCCATACTCAGTGTACACTCCGGCAGTCGAGGTCAGTGTCTCTCTTCTCTAAGGTTTCGGTACAAAGGACTTCGGCGGCGGAGAGATGAAAGCTCCCGTGAAAAGGGTAAGAGGGATCCTCTGCTAATTGATCCCTCCACTCCGGGCAGCAAACTCTGCCAAGGATTTTTCGTGGGGCTCCGAAACAGTGTTAGGGCAGGCAGAGAGTAAAATTTGGAGTTAATATGATCTCAAGGGTCACTTTAATAGATCACTTAGGCCAGATTTTTACGGAGCTTCGTTCCTCTGCTGCCTACCCTGGAGCCCGCCCACCGGAAGTCCTTGGTGCTGTATTTTACCAAAACCCCTGTCAAACCTATGCATGGGGGGGCATGAGTGTACTCAGGAAGTCTTGCAGAAAACAACCTGGAGTTTTTCTTGCAATAACTTACAACAGGCTCTCCTTAATCATAGTCAAAAATCAATGTGTGTGTAAAAATGAAAATTGAAAAATTACCACCATACACTTTCTCCATTTTTTTGGCTAAAATGGTTGCACCAAAGGCATCAAAGAACTCCATATACAATACCTTGGGGTGTCAACTTTTCAAATATATACACTTTCATGGCAATAAATAAAACTGGGGTATGCGATAGGCCCCAAACTAAAGATAGGCCTATCAGAAGAAATACTCTCAATTTCAACTCAAATTACAAGACATTCAATTGTAACTGAACCTTCCCAAAATCCTGGCAAACCTATGCATGAGGAGCATGGGTGTATTCAGGCGATCTTGCAGAAAACAACAAGGACTACAACAGGCTCTCCTAAATCCCAGTCAAAAATCAATGTGTATGTAAAAATAAAAAATGCCAACACACATTTTCTCCTTTTTTGTTGTTGCTAAAACAGTTGCATCAAAGGCATCAAAACACTCCATATACAATACATTGGGGTGTCAACTTTTCAAATATATGCATTTTCATGACAAGCAAGTACATTGGGGTATGTAAAAAGACCCCAGAAAAGAAGATAGGCAAAGAAGATATGTTAAATGTGAAAAAATCACAAAAACATGTCATGGCATTGCACCCCAAAGACATCTCAACAAACATATGTAAACCTATGCATAGGTGGTACCTTAGGAGGTGTTCTTTGGCAGTAACACATAACAGGAACTGAGAATCCATGCCTAAAGTACAATGTGTGTGAAAAAATAACACACAAAAATTACTACCCAAAAGTTTGACAAAGACTGGTGGTTGAATTAGTGCATGAAAAGTGTTAAAATACCCTAGGGTATTCCAATCAGCCAATAGTATGCAAGCTCAATCATATTGGCTGGTCTAATCAGCCAATAGGATTGAACTTCAATCCTATTGGCTGATTGGATCAGCCAATAGGATTTTTTCTACCTTAAAAATCCTAAAAATTCTATCAGCCAATCGGAATTGAAGGGACGCCATCTTGGATGACATCATTTAAAGGACCCGTCATTGTTCCAGTCGCCGTCGAACGAAGAGGATGCTCCTCGTCGGATGTCTTGAAGATGGACCTGCTCCGCTCCGGATGGATGAAGATAGAAGATGCCGCCTGGATGAAGACTTCTGCCCGTCTGGAGGACCTCTTCGGCCCAGATAGGATGAAGACTTCTGCCCATAGGGAGGACCACTTCTGCCCGGTTGGGTGAAGACGTCTCAAGGTAGGGTGATCTTCAAGGCGGTAGTGTTAGGTTTTATTAAGGGGGGATTGGGTGGGTTTTAGAGTAGGGTTGGGTGTGTGGGTGGTGGGTTGTAATGTGGGGGGGGGGGTATTGTCTTTTTTTTACAGGTAAAAGAGCTGATTACTTTGGGGCAATGCCCCGCAAAAAGCCCTTTTAAGGGCTATTTGTAATTTAGTATAGGGTAGGCCTTTTTATTATTTTGGGGGGATTTTTTATTTTATTAGGGGGATTAGATTAGGTGTAATTAGTTTAAAAAACTTGTAATTATTTTATTATTTTCTGTAATTTAGTGTTTTTTTTCGTAATTTAGTTTATTTAATTTAATTGTAATTAATTGTAGTTAATTTAGGTAATTAATTTAATTATAGTGTAGTGTTAGGTGTAATTGTATCTTAGGTTAGGTTTTATTTTACAGGTACTTTTGTATTTATTTTAACTAGGAAGTTATTAAATAGTTAATTACTATTTAATAACTATTCTACCTAGTTAAAATAAATACAAAGTTGCCTGTAAAATAAAAATAAACCCTAAGCTAGATACAATGTAACTATTAGTTATATTGTAGCTATCTTAGGGTTTATTTTATAGTTAAGTATTTAGTTTTAAATAGGAATAATTTATTTAATTGTAGTTATTTTATTTAGATTTATTTAAATTATATTTAAGTTAGGGGGGGTTAGGGTTATGGTTAGACTTAGATTTAGGGATTAATACATTTAATATAGTGGCAGCGACGTTGGGGTCGGCAGATTAGGGGTTAATAAATGTAGGTAGGTGTCGGCGATGTTATTGATGTCAGATTAGGGGTTAATAATATTTAACTAATGTTTGCGAGGCAGGAGTGCGGCGGTTTAGAGGTTAATACATTTATTGAAGTGGCGGCGATGTCCGGTTAGGCAGATTAGGGGTTAAAATTTTTAATATAGTGTTGGCGATGTGGAGGGGCCTCGGTTTAGGGGTTAATAGGTAGTTTATGGGTGTTAGTGTACTTTTTAGCACTTTAGTTAAGAGTTTTATGTTACAGCGTTAGCCCATAAAACTCTTAACTACTGACTTTTAAATGCGGTAGGAGTCTTGACAGGAGAGGGTGTACCGCTCACTTTTTCCAAGACTGGTAATTCCAGCGTTAGGCAAGTCCCATTGAAAAGATAGGATACGCAATTGACGTAAGGGGATTTGCGGTATGCTCGAGTCGCGGAAAAAAAAGTGAGCGGTACACCTGTACCTGCCAGACTCGTAATACCAGAGTTAGGAAAAAAGCAGCGTTGTGACCTCTCAACGCTGCTTTTTCACCCTAACGCAAGACTCGTAATCTAGGCGCTTGCTTGTTATGTTTTCTAATGGTAGATTTTTTTTATTTTTTGTAATTTTAGTGTTTATTATTTTTTCTAATTGTAGTTTTAATTTTTTGTTGTAAAGCTAGGTTTCATTAGTAATGTTAGTTTTTTTTTAGTTTAAGCTTAGTTTTTATTTTTATTTCACAGGTAAGTTTGTATTTATTTTTAAATAAGTAGTTAGTTAATAATTGTAACTTTACTTTAGGTCTATTTTAGCTATGTTAAAGTTATGGGGTGTTAGATTTAGGGGTTAATAGTTTTATTTAGGGAGTCGCGATGTGGGGGCATGGCGGTTTAGGGGTTAATAGGTTTATTTAGTGTTGGCCTTGTGGGGGGGGCGGCGGTTTAGAGGTCAATAGGTTTAGTTATTGTTAGCGATGTGAGAGGACAGTGGTTTAGAGGTTAATAGCTTTAATTAGTGTTGGCGATGTGGGGGGATGGTGGGTTATGGGTTGATAGCTTCATGTAGTGTTTTATTTAGTGTTGGCAATGTGGGGGGCGGCAGTTTAGATTAGAACAATGAAAAATTCTGAATATGAATAAAGAATGGATCCAAAAATTCGGAAACTGATTTATTCATTTTTGGGATTGTAGTTATGGTGCTGATTCAGAAATTCAGATTAATCAGAATATATGAATCAGCCAAAAACAAAATTTGGCTGAAACAAATTGCACATGTCTAGCTTAAAATACAATGTGTGCGAAAAAAATAAAAAAAATAAAAAAAATGACTACCCAAAAGTTTGACAAAGACTGGTGGTTGAATTAGTGCATGGAAAGTGTTAAAATACCAGCTTTTCAAATAGCCTAGGGTGTCTACTTTTCAAAAATATATGGTTTGATGGGGGTTAATTACATTGGCCAGCTTAAAAAAAGTCCCAAATAGGAGATGGGTGCATGATGACCTGATTTGAATATCCCAAGTTGGAAAAATGGAATGCGCCCCCTAAAAATAAGGCCTTTTACCAGTGGCGTCACTAGGGGGGGGGGCGGGCCACACCCGGGTGACACCCACCAGGGGGTGACACCAAAAAAAATTTTTTTTTTTTTTAATTTTATTGAAATTCAAAGAAATACAATGTTGAGATGCATAGATTTTTTTTTTTTAGAGGGGCTGGCATTTGTGAACATTGGTGGGACTGGGGAAGATGTAGACACACAATTTTTTTGCCCCTTGAGCCAGTGTTGCAATTTCAACAAATAGTTTTCCCGGCTGCTTTTGCTTGTTTGTACTTTGCTTCTCCCCTGCCCAATTTCGCTATGAATGTTGTGGGCATGCCGTGGGGCTTGCAAAGTTGCGCTGCTAGCCTAAACCTGCCTGCCTATCTGTGCTCACTGCTCAGTGACATGTGGAGCAGTGGAGTCACTCACTGGCAAATCATGAGGGGATGCCTGACACCTGACCGCATGACTGTTTGACACTGTCTTTAAAGTGAAGGAGCCACGTATGATGCCCACCAGACCATTACGGTTACGGTACACTAAGTGCACACTGAACAGGTAGGAGGGCGGGCGGGGGTCTGGGGGTGGGCAGAGTGCAAAGGTGATTGGCCATAAAAAGCGGTAGGCACGCGGCCCGGGGCTGTGCACTGACAGACTTGGAACAGAGTCAGAGAGCAGAATTTTCATAGTTTGCACCTAAAACTTTTCTTTAGTGATTTATTTTTAGAGTGTTCTGTTTATCTTTCATTTGATGCTCTGCTGAGCCAGGGATCAGCTCTAGGCATGAGCTTTATAATGAATGCAGGGCAGTTTACATATTTTGTATGTGTGTCTGAGTTTTTGTGTGTGTGTGTGTCTCAGTGTTTTTGTGTGTGTGTCTGAATGTGTTTCTGAGTGTTTGTGTGTGCATCTGAATATGTTTTAAGTGTGTCTGAGTGTTTGTATGTGATTTGCCTGTGTTTTTGTGTGCATCTGCTTTCTGGGGGGGGGGGGGGGTGACACCATAACTTACCGCACCGGGTGACACCAACCCTAGTGACGCCACTGCCTTTTACCCCCTAGAGAACCCGACACACCTATACATAGATGGTATCACTGTACTCAAGAGATGTTGTTGAACACATATTGAGGTGTTCTTTGACAGTAACACATAACAGGAACTGAGAATGAAAGAAAATGAAAGAGCCGCACTCAGTTCAAATTCCAAACTCTGCAAGTTTATTGCATGATAACATGAAGAACAAACATAGCAAGAAAGGTGTCTGACGCGTTTCCCGCCCTCTAGTGGCCCTTCATCAGAGACATAATGAACATGTACACAGCCCATCTTTATATCAGGCATCAATTGCCTTTACATTTGCCCACACTTGACTCAATTTAAAAAAAGAAAAAAAGGGACAGTGAAAAACAAAAAATATATAAAAACTGAACAAAGTACATCTCATTTACAGTGCTGTCTCTGTACTAGTACACATCATTCTATTTATGAGCGTTGACCATTATAAGAGGTATTATTCATAATGAACATTGCAACAACACATTTCAAAAATATATATATATGCACATTGTGGACAAAAAGACATTACATGTAATATTACACAGGGGAGAAGGTGAGGGAAGGTTTAATGGGTTTATAACTCAAAATCTAAGGGATAAATCAAGATTGTTACTATTATTTTTTATGTCCCTTAGATTCCAGAACCACAAGCAATAATATACATCAGAATATACAAAAGGATGCAAAGAGAATTTGCAGCTCAAAGAAAAAGACTGCTGGTCTCTGGATTAGTTTAATACTGAAAACCCATAGTAAGATATACTCAGATCATGTGACAGAAAATTTAGATATAATAAAATCTCACATACATACGCATATATACTAAATAACTTTATTGGAAAAGGAAAATGTGTAATAGCCCAGCAGGACTAGTACTCATGCACACACACACATACGTTTAAAACTAGCTGTAACTCAGGTATTGAACGTGTTAGGAATGCACCTGTTCAATTATAAGTCTGTTACTTCCAAGTAGTACATATTATGTCTGTATATTGTCCCAGTAATTAACCCTTTGGAGGTAAACAGATTGATGTAAACAATAGTGGCATACAATCTTAAAAAAAATTTGTGAACTTTGTACTATAAGGCACCGTTATAATATTATCTGGGGCCTTATAAAAATATGACCAATTATAGTGATCTTTAAAGAACCTTAATTGTAGGTTATGTAGCACCTGTGGTAATTATATTGTATGATATATATCTTTAAGGTCAAATAGGGTTATACACTTTATTAAGCAAGATTTGCGCAAATTGTGTCTAACAGTATTAGATATATGTATCTATTATTGCAAAAATGATCAATACAATATCATATCATGCTGCAATCCTAATGCTGTGAGACAGCAATATTGTATTTGTATTCAGATCAAAAAGTTCTACTGGTCTGTTACTTTGTCACATACACACAATTGCTTAAACTAATACTTTATACTATAAGCGCATAAAAATGGGCGACTGTTAGTAGTTCAAGTGTCTCAATACTACTAAAGCTCTATATACTGAGCGTATGCAGGGTTCAAGCAATCAAGAATAATACTAATATTTCAATCCCACTTATGCTTCACATCATGAGCACATGAAGATTTTAGAGATTTTAAATAACGCTTGTGCCCCTTAAATCTGCGCTTTACCCAAAAGACCACAATAGATGTTGATTTATAAATACAGCTTCAGTAGTAATAAAAACCAACAGGTTAACAAACTAAGCTACAGGCAATTCAAATGACTCTTATGCCCATTGAGTATGCGTTTAAACCAACAGACAAAAATAGATATAAATTTCTAAGTGCAGCGTCGGTTGTGATTCCGCCCAACAGGTTAACAAACTGAGCTACAAAAAGGTCTCTTCTATAGCGGAGACCTAATTTTCGTTTAACTGCCACTAATAGTGAAGAGCGTATTAAAGTGCTATTCGTATTTATCTCTGAGTCAGCTTTCTAAAATTGAGGTTTCATAACCTCGTGAGAGTGCCCCTGATGCGCGTTTCACATAACGCTTCCTCAGAGGGGTACGCGCCGGCCAGATAGAGCAGATGATATTGCAATTTGAAATCCGCCCCTGTGTTCCAATTGGTTCTTTGCCATTTCACTATGTATTGATCCGATTGGTTGACAGACATGTCAATGACGTTGACGTAGACTGACTACATTCACAGCGATAGCTGGCTGGTACTTTGATGTGAGAAAGATTAACAATGTGTATAGGCATTAAGCAACTTTGTATATAGTTGTCGTAATTTGGCTTAGAAAGAGGTAAAACGTCTTGAAAAGTAGGATACGTGATATGTTGTTAGATTAATTCATTTGAGGACCAAATTGTTATTAAAAAAATATAAATAAACTGACAATTTTGTACGATGTTGTTCATGAATGAAAATTTATTTATATCCATTCATTTATAATTATACTGTGTAGGTAAATGGCCACCTATGATCACCTTACTTGTATGGTACACTTATATGATTTTTCTTGGGAATATCACTATTATTATTAGCGAGATATGCGGATGGATTCCATCTTGAGAACTGTGAACAGAAAGTATTACATTTATATTAACCTACATGAAGCGCCTCTAGGTGTGTTATAAATATAGGAGTGATAGCAACAGATTGGATAATCCACTATTGTTTGTAAGGTAGCGATAAAAATGCAGGGTGAGTGACATTTAGATAAAAGAAATAGAATAGTGGCACACTCATGGATTAATTTGTTAACAGTGAATTAATATTCAAAAAAATATAATCATTAATGTATTATTAAAATTACAACAAAGGTCACGTGATAGTTCATTAGAAAATATTAAAAGTACTTGTGTGAGTCAGGTGAACAAATTTTATGTAGAAAAAAGAATGTTGTGTGTAATCTTATAAGGAGATCACATGTGAAAGAAAGAAAAATGTTGAATGGAGAAACATGATAACATGGTGAGCTGTTAATCTAAGAAATAAATTTATATAAACCTTGAGTAGTAATCTTTGGTTGAAAGTGCACTAAGATTACGTGTACCAATCTTATAAAAAACAAAAATACAAAGTGAATATTTAAAGTGATTTAAAATCAAATGTTGCTGTGGAATTACTTGTACTATAATTCCATTTTAGTAAGTGGGTGTAGGATAGAGACTGATATTTATTATGATGAAGTCCGATCTCTCATTCAGATGTAATTAACTAGGACCAAAATATATGTAAATATATGTAATATATATATATGTAATATATGTAATATACCAGTTAGCTTAATATTCCTATACCGACACATGCAAACGCACAATCACACACCAATATTGTAGAAAACTTATAAGATTTAGAAAGGCACAGTTTGTCCCATCCATTCATCAATATGAACATTGTGTCATTGTGCGCATGCCTATGACAGCATATTCTTATACCCCACTATGACAGCGATATCATCTGCAGACAACCGTATACCTAGAATATCTTATATACAGTGTACTGCATATATAAATACCAAATATAGAATGTAAAATATATCTGCCTAATGCTATTCGTTTAAACAGTCTTATTTTATTATATTATTATGCATACATCTCATTAAAGAGAGGTACAATATAACATTCCACTAATGGTACAATCTACTACAGTGTTCCACTCAGATTTTATTTGGAAATAAAAAAATCTATAAGTTAGTGTGAAAACACATACAAATGTTTAATATAACCAAATTCCTCTTGATGTATGTTCAATAGTGTATTAAAGGTATAGCTCTCATAAATATTGCACTATGCAAATATCCAAAAAGTGCAAATATAACTGTAAAGTCAAGTACACCATGAACATACACCAATTGCTCTCAAATTTGTTATACTATATGAGGTATGCAAATATGCAAATGTACAAACCAGACCACCAAGTCAGGCACAGAACACGGACATGCCATCCCACTCGAATAAGGGCTAAACGTATAAATGCAGAAAATAAGGAAGTAAATAAGGTGTTCTGTGCCTGACTTGGTGGTCTTGGTGGTTTGGTATTTATATATGCAGTATACTGTATATAAGATATTCTAGGTATACGGTTGTTTGCAGATGATATCGCTGTCATAGTGGGGTATAAGAATATGCTGTTATAGGCATGCGCACAATGACACAATGTTCATATTGATAAATGGATGGGATAAACTGTGCCTTTCTAAATCTTATAAGTTTTCTACAATATTGGTGTGTGATTGTGCGTTTGCATGTGTCGGTATAGGAATATTAAGCTAACTGGTATATTACATATTACATGTAATGTCTTTTTGTCCACAATGTGCATATATATATATTTTTGAAATGTGTTGTTGCAATGTTCGTTATGAATAATACCTCTTATAATGGTCAACGCTCATAAATAGAATGATGTGTACTAGTACAGAGACAGCACTGTAAATGAGATGTACTTTGTTCAGTTTTTTATATTTTTTTGTTTTTCACTGTCCCTTTTTTTCTTTTTTAAATTGAGTCAAGTGTGGGCAAATGTAAGGGCAATTGATGCCTGATATAAAGATGGGCTGTGTACATGTTCATTATGTCTCTGATGAAGCACCACTAGAGTGCAGGAAACGCGTCAGACACCTTTCTTGCTATGTTTGTTCTTCATGTTATCATGCAATAAACTTGCAGAGTTTGGAATTTGAACTGAGTGCGGCTCTTTCATTTTCTTGCACTATTTTGTGCGGATGGTTCCCGCACACTTGAGCCCTGCACCTTACCAGGATTGAGGGCCCATTAAACGGAGGAATATGCAGCCGCTAAGGCGGTGATGTCATAGACCCTGGACGGACTTTAGCAGTGAGTTCCGTGAGCTGTGCAGCCGCAAACACTTTCTTCCAGGAACTGAGAATCCATGCCTAAAGTGCAATGTGTGTGAAAAATAACACAAAAAATGACTACCCAAAAGTTTGACAAAGACTGGTGGTTGAATTAGTGCATGGAAAGTGTTAAAATACCAGCATTTCAAATAGCCTAGGGTGTCTACTTTTCAAAACTATAATGGTTTGATGGGGTAAATTATATTGGCTGGCTTCAAAAATGTCCCAAATAGGACATGGGTGCATGATGACCAGATATGAAAACTCCAAGTTGGAAAACTGGAATGCGCCCCCTAAAAATAAGTCTTTTAGCCCCCAAAGAACCCGACACACCTATACATGAGTGGTATCATTGTACTCAGGAGATGTTGCTGAACACATATTGAGGTGTTATTTGGCAGTAACACATAACAGGAACTGAGAATCCATGCCTAAATTACAATGTGTGTGAAAAATAACACAAAAAAATGACTACCCAAAAGTTTGACAAAGATTGGTGGTTGAATAAGTGCATGGAAAGTATTAAAATACCAGATTATCAAATAACCTAGGGTGTCTACTTTTCAACAATATATGGTTTGATGGGGGTAAATTACATTTGGCCGGCTTCACAAATATCCCAAATAGGACATGGGTGCATTATGACCAGATGTGAAAATTTCAAGTTGGAATACTGAAATGCGCCTGCTAAAAATAAGGTCTTTTAGCCCCCAGAGAACCCGACACACCTATAGATGGGTGGTATCACTGTACTCAGGAGATGTTGCTGAACACATATTGGGGTGTTCTTTGGCAGTTACCCTTAAAGTTCTCAGTACATGTATTCTTAAATTGGTATGTGTGTCAAAAAATCACCACGTTTGTTTTTTTCAAACTTTGGCATACATTGGTGGTAAAATGGTTGCATGAAAAGAGTCAAAATACCCCAAGTTTATTACCTTAGATTGTCTTCTTTTAAAAAAATATATACATGTGAAGGGTTATTCAGGGATTCCTGACAGATATCAGTGTTACGATGTAACTCGCTAATTTTGAAAAAACAAAATGCTTTGGAAATAGCAAAGTGCTACTTGTACTTATTGCCCTATAACTTGCAAAAAAAGCAAAGAAAATGTATAGATTGGGTATTTCTAAACTCAGGACAAAATTTAGAAACTATTTAGCATTGGTGTTTTCTGTTGGTTGTAGATGCGTAAGAGATTTTGGGGGTCAAAGTTAGAAAAAGTGTGTTTTTTTTAATTTTTTCATCATATTTTATATTTCTTTTTATAGTTAAATATGTGATATGAGGAAAACAATGTTCCTCATAAGGCCATTTAATGGCGAGAAAAACTGTATATAATATGTGCGGGTACAGTAAATGAGTAAGAGGAAAATTACAGCTAAACACAAACACCGCAGAAATGTCAAAACAGCTCTGGTTCTTAACGGTAAGAAAATTGAAAAACAGTCTGGTCACTAAGGGGTTAAAGTGATGTGTGTGTCATTTTTCAATATCTATTTTTCATAATTTTAAAATGATTTTACCTTTTATTTCTTTATTTTTAACTTCATTTGTGCAGTGTCCATTACTCCCTATTACAGCCCTAAAAGGAGGCTGTGGTCTCTACAGGAAGGCTTATCTAGGTTGATCACAAATCTTCTAAAGTAACTTGACCTGGTTTATTATGCAGATAATGCTAGAGAGAGAAAGTCTGTTTTGCTAATGTTCCTTAGAGGCAGAATGCAAGTTAAGTTTAAATATGTTCTTTTTTATTGTTTACTTTAATTTAACATATTTGTGTTTACTATAGGAACATGATGTTTAATATCCATCAAAGGACATACATGTAGCAGGGTTAGCCTTGAGAACAGGGTGTAATTTAGGTTCTGAGAATTAGAAAATCCTCTATTTTTAGAGCTAAAGTTCCAGATATTTTTCAGTTTTACAGTTGTGAGATACTCTCTGTTTGAGAAAGTTCTGTTGCCACAGTTCCAAGATCCATTGAATTAATTAGCAGCTTTTCTTGCAGCCAAGTTAACTTGATGATTCAACATAAACCTACATTTTCTGGAAACTCAGATTTCAGCCTATATTTCATTTCAGCTAATTGTCTTTTCATACATTTTTTTGTGGTTGATAATACTTTTACAATTTCAGTATATTAATTCCCCACTTTTTGATGTCTTCAAACCTCATCAAAGCGATATTACGCAATAAATACATGTATACTGAAGTATAAAGGATTTGTTTCTAATTCTATAAAGTAATGGGCGCCGCCATGTTTGAACTAGTTTTCTATTTATCTCTGTTTGTGCAAACAAGGCTGTGTGGAAACCCGCTTAGATAATCCTATGTTCCCCCCCAGCATGGTTTGGACAGTCTGTTTTATTGTGTGGTATATATATGTCCCTAGTTGCCCTCAGCATTAAAGAAAGAGAAGAAGAACACTGTGGCACCCATAAAGAAATTCAGCGGAATTTATAAAACCAACAATTTTCAGAGTTAAATTACAAGAAAAGGGGACAAAATAAATAATGAAAATATATTGCAATGTTTTTTGATTGGTCCAATAAAGCCTTGTTTTATCCACACATGTAACATCTTAAAAACTGTTTTTCCCCATAATCAGACAGCTACGCAGGCACACTCAGTTCACATTTTAAAGTTATAAATCAAAGAGTAATGAGCTATAACAATCTTTCAAATAAATTGCTTGTCAAGAACTTGAATGTTTTTTTGTACTTATTTTTAATGTATGTTACTATTATTTTAATAGTGAAAGGTTTAAAAATCACACCTTGTTATGCATGTCATATACAGATACATAGTAACATATACGTTCATCAACAGCTAAAAACAAAGTCACTTTACTATTGGTTTATTAAAAATTGCTGTACCTCCAATAAAGAGACATTATACCATTTTCTATTAAGCACATGCATAGAAATATTCTACTTAAACACAATTTTAAAATGATTTTATAATAATTAAAAAATCAAGAGAATTTTTTTTTATTATTATTTTGAAGAAACAAAAGTGCTCAATGGTTTTGTTTGATAAAAGCTCATTGGCTCAAAAGGAAATGTACAGCAGTTTATTGATAGACAAACAAAAGAAAAACACGTTTATTTTTCATTAGGGAACATATGATTTCTACAAAACAAAAATGTTATGCAGTTTAATGCCCTCTACCATATTTATTTGGCACCTCTAATGTAAGGCAAAACCGGACTCTCTCTGCAGCAATCACACACGTTATTCAAAAGAATGAAATATGGCTTAGAGAAAGTAAATGTTTATTCCTGCCCCCCCTGTAAACTGTGTACAGAAAGATTACTACTTGCTGAGAAAATCTTCAGGTTTATAATAATGGAGGTTTTTCCTTGTAAATGCTTTGTAATAGACTATGCAGGAGTATTAACAGAGGGAAACAACTCTCCTAAACCCAACACGTTGTGACGTCTGTCCGTTACCAAGTATCCACAGTGTACATGTAAATTATGCCACATACTTGTTAAAATCCAAAGCGTTACCTTAGTACCTTGTGCAGATCCCAATCACCGGTTTTCCAAATTTACCAGGCCGGTCCCACACACCGCAGGAGGGAACAAAAAAGGATTTGAATTCTCTCTCTTAAAGGGACAGTCTAGTCCAAAGTTCTTCAAACCACGGGTCGGGACCCGTTACTGGGTCACAACACCATGTCTACTGGGTCGCGATTTGTCTGTGTGTGTGGGTGTGTGTTGTATGAGAGTGCGTGTGTTTTTCTTTGTTTGAGAGTGTGTGTGCATGTGTGTTGTATGAGAGTGTGTGTGTTATATGAGTGTGTGTTATATGAGAGTGTGTGTGTTGTATGAGAGTGTGTGTGTTATATGAGTGTGTGTGTGTTATATGAGAGTGTGTGTGTTGTATGAGTGTGTGTGTGTTATATGAGAGTGTGTGTGTTGTATGAGAGTGTGTCTGTTGTATGGAGTGTGTGTGTTGTATTAGAGTGTGTGTGTTGTATGAGGGTGTGTGTGTTATATGAGAGTGTGTGTGTTGTATGAGAGTGTGTTTGTTATATGAGAGTGTGTGTGTGTTATATGAGAGTGTGTGTGTTACATGAGAGTGTGTGCGTTACATAAGAGTGTGTGTGTTATATAAGAGTGTGTGTGTTATATGAGAGTGTGTGTGTGTTATATAAGAGTGTGTGTGTTGTATGAGAGTGTGTTTGTTATATAAGACTGTGTGTGCTATATAAGAGTGTGTGTGTTGTATGAGAGTGTGTTTGTTATAAGAGGGTGTGTGTGTTATATAAGAGTGTGTTTGTTATATGAGGGTGTGTGTGTTATATAAGAGTGTGTTTGTTATATGAGAGTTTGTGTGTTATATGAGAGTGTGTGTCATATGAGAGTGTGTGTGTTGTATAAGAGTGTGTGTGTTATATGAGAGTGTGTGTGCTATATGAGAGTGTGTGTTGTATGAGAGTATGTGTGCTGTATAAGAGTGTGTGTGTTATATGAGAGTGTGTGTGTGTTGTATTAGAGTGTGTGTGTGTTATATGAGGGTGTGTTTGTTATATGAGAGTGTGTGCTATATGAGAGTATGTGTGTTGTATAAGAGTGTTTGTTATATGAGAGTGTGTGTTATATGAGAGTGTGTGTGTTATATGAGAGTGTGTGTGTTATATGAGATTGTGTGTTATATGAGGGTGTGTTTGTTATATGAGAGTGTGTGTGTTATAATAGTGTGTGTGTTATATGAGAGTGTGTTTGTTATATGAGAGTGTGTGTTATATGAGAGTGTGTGTTATATGAGGGTGTGTGTGTTATATAAGAGTGTGTGTTATAACCTTTTACAACACTTTCAAGTATGACTACAATCATGAATAGAGTATGCGCACACATTTTTGCAGATAATTGCAGCTATCTTGTGGTATATTACTTAAGAAATTTTCAGATCAAGCATTAAAATAGGATCACGAAGGTGTGTAGTATGCTACTGGGTCTTGGGAAAAAAAGTTTGAAGAACCCTGGTCTAGTCAATATAAAACTTTCATGATTCAGATAGGGCTTGTGATTTTAAACAACTTTCTAATTTACTTTTATCATCAAATTTGCTTTGTTCTCTTGGTATTCTTTGTTGAAAGCTAAACCTAGGCAGATTCTGGTAGTAGGAAACTGATTTCTAAGCTGTTGAACCACCTCTTATCTCAATGTATGTTGTCAGTTTTTCACAGTTAGACACTGATAGGTCATGTGTAACATCCCAGTATTATACCTGACCATTAACTTTACATAATAATTAATCCTGGTGTATACTATTCCCAGGGCTAATATTGGCTCACCCCAGTATCCTCCAGTTGATTTTAAAGTACCCATTTTAAGATACCTAATAAAGTTTAATTATTTTAATCAAATTGTGTTGATGTTGACCTTTTATGCCTATAATATGTACAATATAAATGGGATTTGAGTGCTATTTGTGTATCCCTTTTTTTGCAACTCTCTTTAGTTGTATAAGTATTAAAGTCTGTTTATACACAGCACCTTAGAGCTACTTTTACACTTTATAAGGCCATTTGTGCATTATTATAAGCCCATCCCAGTACATTACTTCTAGTAGTGCTATCACTCCCGTCTCTCTCAAATAACAGATCATGTGTAACATACATAGATAACATTGTGCTCACTCACATGGAGTTATTTAAGAGTCAGCGCCTTGGCTAAAATGCAAGTTTGTCAAAAGATCTGAGATAAGGGGGCAGTCTGCAGAGGCTTAGATACAAGGAAATCACAGAGGTAAAAAGCATATTATAGCAACATGATGCCATTTTATTTACTGCTAGGACTCATGAGAGATTGATAGAATTTTATACACTGATAAATTATTTAAAGGCAAAAAACATTTTTTTTAAAGGATTATGAGCTGTTGTATTAGCAACTCTTCTAAAAGCTAATAAGATTTGAGTATAACAACAGCAATCCATTAAACACATTACTAATTAGCAATTTAATGGGCTTTTTAAAAAACACAGTGTCGTATTGCTGCGTATTATCAGGTTTAGCTAAGAAGCATTTGCACAAAGTTGCATTTTTGATGGATCTGTAGAAAATATGTTCCAAGATGACTGTTCTGTGAAAAAAAAAAAAATCCATATTTAGTGGAAAACATAGGAAATAAAATGCATTAATTCTCATCAGAGTGAAACATATAGTTTTACAAGTATACTTTGTTTTTATAATGGCTACTTTTGGAATATTGGTCCATTAGCTGTTACTTGCTGTGAATTACATACCAGCTATTCAATATTTATGGTGCTGCATTTTCAGTAATACATGATCATATTAGTGCATCAACAAAATAACTGTAAATATTGTTAATGTCACGCTGTGCCGCTCTAGCTGTTGCTAGGAACGCAGCACCTGCTGTTTTGCTTGTTGCCTAGGGGGGTGTCGGCTCCTGTCTGCGTGCGGCAGTGACGTCATCGCCGCACGCTCCCTCCCTCCGTTCTGAAGCCGATCGGGATCTCCTGTGGCGCGAATCCTGCGCTATGTAAGTTGCTCACTTGGGTGGGAGTGTGATAGCTTACTGTATTCTGGATTGCCATATCTGTTTTGAACTCTGCCTGTCTGACTACTCTGCTTGCTTAACCCCTAAAGTACTTGATTGCCTCACTGCTATTGAACTCTCCCTGTCTGACTATTCTGCTTGCTTAACCCCTAAAGTACTGGATTGCCTCTCTGTTGATTAACTCTGCCTGTCTGACTACTCTGCTTGCTTAACCCCTAAAGTACTGGATTGCCTTACTGTTGCCAAAACCTGCCTGTCTGACCATTCAAGTGGTTTTCCTTTGGATTGCCTTACTGTTGCCAAACCCTGCCTGTCTGACCGTCCTATTGTTTTACCCCTGAACTGCCTTCCGCTGATTCCCTGCCTGTTGCCGCCAAAGACTATCCTGTCTGTGGTGAGTGCTGCTTACCTCATCTTGCGTACTTTCTCTGCTCTGGGATATTCCCTATCATCGACGCTGGGATAAGAAGACTACTAGCCGAGTTCGGTCTGATAGTGGAATATCCCACGAGCATTACAGTTAAAGGGAAATAACATTTTCATTATTAAGTAAATGCTTGTTTTTGACTATGTGCTTAACTGTTATAGGGTTAAATGCAATCAGGAGAATCCTCTCAGCTGGTGATTGCTAAATACGTTGGTATGTCACTCCTGATTGGCTTACTGGATTTGTCCTTCTCTGTCTTGGTAACCCGTGGATTAAGCACATAGGGCCCAATAATAAACTGATGCATCACAATAGCACTATGATATAAAGGTATCCGCATAACAATAGAGGTTAGGCTGAAATCATTGTTTGAAGGTTTGTCTCACAAAGAGTTGTTTTATTACACTTCACTGTGAGATGCAATGGTTCTCTGCCAGTTACGAAACGTTCAGCAGCATTGCCATGTGTAGAGAAGGTTTAATGATCCCTTTAGGCAGTATTAAATTACAATTTACATGTGTGAACTGAAACTATTCTGTCACAATACAATAGTGCACTGCAAAAGGTGTTTAAAAGAAGACATCTTTTTAACTTTATGGACTAGATGAGTAGTGGAGCGCTATTTAGCGACCCCACTTGTGCATAAACTTTGCTAGAAGTTATCTTTTTGTGCGCATCAGGTAGCGCGCATATTACAAGTATAAAGTACAAAGTTTCTACGGAAGCGAAATACTGACGCGCTAAACAATGGACTTTGAATATAACTTATTCTCCTTATAGACTCCAATGGAGAGTACAGAAGAAAAACGAAACACTTATCGCCCACTCACTAGCCTGACAGGAGTTAATTAATATTTCACATTGCAATATTCTTCACATACAGATTTTTTTTTTTTTTAAATATATATTTCATTATATACCAATACCTATATATCTATTCTATAGATATATAGGTATAGAGATCTATGTTACATTAACACTACATTAGACCTAAAGCGCAAAACGGGAAGCACAATATGCTCTTTATCTGTTCTTCACATAGAAAAATTTATTTTTTATTATTAAATACGTATTTCTATATATATCTGATAATGTTAATGTAAAATAGATATCTATACCTATAGGAATAGATATGCAGGTATAGGTATATACAGATAAATATAGTATTATATGTTTACAATAAAAAGAAGATACTCTATCTCTGAAACGTTACATTAAAAGTGTGTTTTTTGAGGAAAAGACCAGTGAGTGCAAGTTCTTGTTACCTCTATATATATATAAATACATACAGTAAAACACAAACAAATAAATACATATGTATCTATACAAATGCATACATACACACATTTAGACATGTATGTATATATATATATATATATATATATATGTGTGTGTACATATACATTTAGCCCTTTGCAGTTAAACACTTTGTCATATACCATATATAAAAAAATATTTATATTTTTTATCAGATAGGGTTTCTATCAGTGTAACTGTAAATTTCAATGTATTTTTTCTGTGTTTAGTGCAACATTTTTTAACACACTACCCTCTACGTGAATTTGTCAGTCGTGCTAACCCGACAAGCGTAAAATGCGATTCCGCTCTTGCGATTGCGTTTACTTTCAACTTTTAATAGGCGTTCTAATTACGACTATTTCAAAAAGCAGATATCGCTTGCTCGCAACAGTTAGCTCTCCACTTGTAATCTATCACAGAATGTGACACATGACACATGAAGATAGCAAGCCCTTTCTCGTTATGTCATTTGTTTTAATGCATTTTTCCAGTAAAAAATGTCTTGCCCTCTTCTTCATAGAAACATGAGGATGTGCACTGTAGCTAATCTATATACATGCTTTAAACTCAAGAGAAAGAGTTAAGCCGGATAAGTAAAACAGACAACTAAAGCCATTTAGACCAATAAGTGGTTTAAAAGGAAGGGGGAAAAAACACTCCCATGCACCAATATACAAGAAACTAATGCTTTGATGATTTATTCCAGCTATTCTTCTAAAAGCTAATGAGAAAACAACATTACTGGGTAACAACTGCAAAGCATAAAATAAATCATGCATTAACAATTCTGTATAAAGAAGGCTTCAAGCCTAAAAACTTACTTTAGCTTTATCAGTAATTTCAGTGTTTGTATGTAGGTAAATGGTGATCACGGTAGCTCAATTTGGGGAAGAGATTATAGTGACCTGGACAAATGTGTCCCCCTGTATTCAGCTACATCTGGTTTAGTGGATTCTTCAGAAAACTGAATTTTATTTGTTATATATCTTGACAGTTACTGTATTTTGGTATTTCTATATAAGATGATACAAAGGGGCATATTTAACAATGTGCGAAGTAGCGTATCATGTCCGCCGCACACCTATAATAAATTTATTAACCCCTATCCTGCCCCCCACTACACCGCCGCCACTGTAATAAATTTATTAACCCCTAAACCTAAGTCTAACACTAACCCTAACACCCCCCTAACTTAAATATTAATTAAATAAATCTAAATAATATTTCTCTTATTAACTAAGTTAATCCTATTTAAAACTAAATACTTACCTTTAAAATAAACCCTAATATAGCTACAATATAAATAATAATTATATTGTAGCTATCTTAGGATTTATTTTTATTTTACAGGTACCTTTCAATTTATTTTAACTAGGTACAATAGCTATTAAATAGTTATTAACTATTTAATAGCTTACCTAGCTAAAATAAAGAGAAATGTACCTGTAAACTAAAAACTAACCTAAGTTACAATTACACCTAACACTACACTATACTTTAATAAATTATTCCTAATTAAAAATAAATACTTACCTGTAAAATAAACCCTAAGATAGCTACACTATAATTAATAAATACATTGTAGCTATCTTAGGATTTATATTTATTTTACAGGTAACTTTGTATTTATTTTAGCTAGTTAGAATAGTTATTAAATAGTTATTAACTATTTAATAACTACCTAGCTAAAAGAAATACAAAATTACCTGTAAAATAAATCCTAACCTAAGTTACAATTAAACCTAACACTACACTATCATTACATTAATTAAATAAATTAACTACAAATAACTACAATTAAATACAATTACATAAACTAACTAAAGTACAAAAAATAAAAAAAGCTACCACCACCCACATACCCCTAATCTAACCCAAACCCCCCTTAAAATAACCTAACACTAATCCCCTGAAGATCATCCTACTTTGAGTCGTCTTCACTCAACCGAGCAGCGATGGATGCTGTTCCAATCAGCCAATAGAATGCGAGCTCAATCTGATTGGCCAATCGGATTGAACTTGAATCTGATTGGCTGATTCAATCAGCCAATCAGATTTTTCCTACCTTAATTCCGATTGGCTGATAGAATCCTATCAGCCAATCGGAATTGAAGGGACGCCATCTTGGATGACGTCCCTTAAAGGAGCCTTCATTCATCGGTAGTCCGTCGGGAAAGAAGGATGTTCCGCGTCGGCGGGATGAAGATTGAAGACCCGGCTTGGAAGATGACCTCGCCCGGATAGAAGACTTCTTCAGCACCTCTTGGAAGATGACATCGCCCGGATGGAAGATTTCTTCAGCGCCGCTTGGAGGATCACTTCATCGGATGGAAGATTTCTTCAGCGCCCCTTGGAGGATCACTTCTGCTGCTCCGGATGTCCTCTTCGGTTCCATCGCTGCTCGATTGAGTGAAGACGACTCAAGGTAGGATGATCTTCAGGGGATTAGTGTTAGGTTATTTTAAGGGGGGTTTGGTTTAGATTAGGGGTATGTGGGTGGTGGGGTTTAATGTTGGGGGGTTGTATTTTTCTTTTACAGGCAAAAGAGCTGAATTCTTTGGGGCATGCCCCCACAAAAGGCCCTTTTAAGGGCTGGTAAGGTAAAAGAGCTTTGAACTTTTTTAATGTAGAATAGTGTAGGGCATTTTTTTATTTTGGGGGGGTTTGTTATTTTATTAGGGGGCTTAGATTAGGTGTAAGTAGCTTAAAATTGTTGTAATATTTTTAAAATGTTTGTAACTTATTTTTTTTATTTTTTTTAACTTAGCTTTTTTTATTTTTTTGTACTTTAGTTAGTTTATGTAATTGTATTTAATTGTAGTTATTTGTAGTTAATTTATTTAATTTATTTAATGATAGTGTAGTGTTAGGTTTAATTGTAACTTAGGTTAGGATTTATTTTACAGGTAATTTTGTATTTCTTTTAGCTAGGTAGTTATTAAATAGTTAATAACTATTTAATAACTATTCTAACTAGCTAAAATAAATACAAAGTTACCTGTAAAATAAATATAAATCCTAAGATAGCTACAATGTAATTATTAATTACATTGTAGCTATCTTAGGGTTTATTTTACAGGTAAGTATTTAGTTTTAAATAGGAATAATTTATTAAAGTATAGTGTAGTGTTAGGTGTAATTGTAACTTAGGTTAGTTTTTAGTTTACAGGTACATTTCTCTTTATTTTAGCTAGGTAAGCTATTAAATAGTTAATAACTATTTAATAGCTATTGTACCTAGTTAAATAAATTGAAAGTTACCTGTAAAATAAAAATAAATCCTAAGATAGCTACAATATAATTATTATTTATATTGTAGCTATATTAGGGTTTATTTTAAAGGTAAGTATTTAGTTTTAAATAGGATTAATTTAGGTCATAATAGAAATATTATTTAGATTTATTTAATTAATATTTAAGTTAGGGGGGTGTTAGAGTTAGTGTTAGACTTAGGTTTAGGGGTTAATAAATTTATTACAGTGGCGGCGGTGTAGTGGGGGGCAGGATAGGGGTTAATAAATGTATTAAAGGTGGCGACGGTGTAGGGGGGGCAGATTAGGGGTTAATAAATTTAATATAGGTTGCGGCAGGGTTAGGGAGCAGCGGTTTAGGGGTTAAACTATTTATTTGCGGCGAGGTGCGGGTTCGGCAGGATAGGGGTTAATAACTTTATTATAGAGGGCGGCGGTATAGGGGGGGCAGGATAAGGGGTTACTAGGTATAATGTAGGTGGCGGTGGGCTCCGGAAGCGGAGGTTTAGGGGTTAATATGAATAGAGTAGCTTGCGGTGGGCTCCGTGAGCGGCGGTTTAGGGGTTAATCATTTTATTTAGTTGCGGCGGTGTAGGGGGGGACAGGATAAGGGGTTACTAGGTATAATGTAGGTGGCGGTGGGCTCCGGAAGCGGAGGTTTAGGGGTTAATATGAATAGAGTAGCTTGCGGTGGGCTCCGTGAGCGGCGGTTTAGGGGTTAATCATTTTATTTAGTTGCGGCGGTGTAGGGGGGGACAGCTTAGGGGTGTTTAGACTCGGGGTACATGTTAGGGTGTTAGGTGTAGACAGCTCCCATACAAGCAGCGAACTTGTACTTTCACTATGGTCAGACTCCCATTGATTCCTATGGGATCCGCCGCCTCCAGGGTGGCGGTTTGAAAACCAGGTACGTTGGGCCGTAAAAGTGCCGAGCGTACCTGCTAGTTTTTTGATAACTAGCAAAAGTAGTCAGATTGTGCCGCACTTGTGTGCGGAACATCTGGAGTGACGTAAGAATCGATCTGTGTCGGACTGAGTCCGGCGGATCAAAGTTTACGTCACAAAATTCTACTTTTGCCGGTCTCGAGCCTTTGATAACTAAGGCGAATCAGCCTTGCCACAAATACGCTGCGGAATTCCAGCGTATTTGAGGTTGACGGCTTGATAACTAGGCCCCCTAGTGTAAGTCTAATGATGTGGTGTACCAAGTGTTGGTCGCTGTGACAGGGGTGAGTGCTGGTTGAAGGATGTTCTGAATAAAAGTAGCACATTGCAGGAAGGGACATTGCATGCGGTACTCAGAGCCTGCTTTACTTCACCATCCTCACAGGCAGCAGGGACCCATTTAGCAGCAGGGGTGAGCAAGGGCCACACTGAACCCCAAGAACCCACATAAGTGCTGGACTTAACATTGTAAACATCATATTAAAGGGACATTCTAGTTATAATACTACTGAAGATGTACTGGAGGCAGTAAAGTAAAAATTAAAGGGACATTACGGTCTAAATTTAAATGCACATAGAAGAAATACATATTTGAGGGGGGGGGGGGGCGTGTCTGGATCATGAACGAAGATGGCTGCTATACTGTGAGCTCCATTCTTGGGATATATACTCCGTTGAGAAATTGATGCTTTAACGAGTCATTCACTATGAACATTTTCAGTGTAGCGATGGGGATATCCTAAAGATCACTATTATGCTGATATTGTAAGGGACAGAGCTCATTAACCCGGACAAATTGGATTCTATTTCCCCCCCCCCCCCAGGAAACCGGGTATATAGTACATAGTAGCAGCTTTCGTTTTGGCTCTCTATTTTCAGAAATGGAGAACTATATTTTAGAATGAAAATCGCCTTACTAAGGCTTGGGGGACAAATTGATAACAGCTACAGCAGTCTGTCCCAGCTTGTGAACCTGACAACCACGTGGGCTGGTACATCAGAGATGGCGAGGGTGAAGAGACCCGATGTAAGCTTGGAACTCATACTGCACCCTAACAATGCACAGCTGGCTACAGATAACAGCGGCACAATCACTATACAACTACCTAACTGGGAGTGTTCTCCACACCTTTCCTTGACCTCTCTTATGGGGAATGCGGCCGATCCCCGGGAGCTACAGACTGCAAGTGGGGAGGACCCAGATGCCGATATGATATCTCCCATGCCGGTACTCTTGCCTGAACCGAAAAGGTTGTACACTCCGGAGCATCAACAACAACTTGCCCTGCATCCGTTGGAAGATACAGCCTGACCCTAGGGTTGCCACCCAGCCGGTATTTTACCGACATGGCCGGTATTTTTAAGGTTCATGTCAATGTAGAAAATAAAGAATAAATATTGAAATAAAGCCCCTTTAAAAGTGAAACTTCTTCTGAGTGTGATGAATACTATTTATAAACAAATGAGCATTTAAAATCAGCCCTATCAGCTTTAGTTATGCTGTTTAATTATTTATTCCAATTTATGTTAATGAGCATTTCTTCCAAGAAAGGTGGCAACCCTACCTGACCCCCACGGGGGAAGACATTGCTTGGAGCGGTAGGACATTTTGAACTTCTGTTTGGGTGCTGGGGATCTTTTGTCCTGCACCTACGCAATGGGAACCGTATGTACTCTGGGCATACTGCTGTGACCCGCTCGCCAGATCTGGTATTGGGTAGGGTGGATGCATTATACCCTCCTCTCCAAAGGACTTACCATTGACTGACATCCCATGCTCGTCTCATACGCATGAAGACTCTTTAGTCTAAGTTCACATTATAAGATGCTATACTACATAATATCATTGTATATGTACACTGGTGTGGCTGGTGACGTTTCTCTTTTAATAACTGTGTTTATGTATAGACTCTAATTCTGAAGAAATGGGAGCCTCCAGATTTCACCCTTTGCTTCTATCTAACACACTATATTACAAGCCACGATTTAATTTAATTTAGCAACACAACACAGTAGATATAAGTCCCTATGCATACTGCCATTATGTATTCTATAAGACCCCTGGTAGTTTTTTATATAATTGTACAGCTTGTGTCACTATTATGGCGAAGGTCGCACCACCCTTCATGTCTCACTGATGAAACTTTTATAGCATACAGATTTATAATGTTCCTGTGTAGGACTGCCCTTTCAGACTGTGTTCTACCTTACCCTTTTATGTTTGGTATTATTTTATGGTTAACTCAGCAGCAGTCTTTGTTTTACAACTCTATGGCCCATATTTATCAAGCTCCGTGCGGAGCTTGAAGGGCCGTGTTTCTGGCGAGTTTTCAGATTCGCCAAAAACACAAGTTATGAAGCAACGGTCTAAAGACCGCTGCTCCATAACCCTGTCCGCCTGTTCTGAGCAGGCGGACAGGAATCGCCGGAAATCAACCCGATCGAGTACGATCGGGTTGATTGACACCCCCTGCTGGCGGCCAATTGGCCGCGAGTCAGCAGGAGGCGGCGTTGCACCAGCAGCTCTTGTGAGCTGCTGGTGCAATGGTAAATTCGGAGAGCGTATTGCTCTCCGCATTTCGCGAGGCCTAAACCTCAACTAACAGTTATTCCTCCCCCTCTGACAACTCAGATTGAACAGGGAAAAATTAGACCTTTTAATATCACAGTCAACTCCTTTGCTGCTACTATTGTGCTCCACTTTAAGCGGTGCTTACCCGCTGATACTTATATATATATAATTATTATTATATTGTACAAGAGTCATTAGACCCGAATGAACCTTTGTATGGCTATCATAACTCACATACCTCACCTATATCAAAGGGCTCATTGGTGGCCAGATAATTAGCCATTCTTAAGAATTTGAAAAAATGATAAAATGGTGGTTTCATGCGTCCATATTTTGTCAATTGTCCTTATTGTTATATATCCTAGTATTCACTGCAATGGATGTGTTGTCATTTATGCTGCAGGACACTTAATGTAATGTATGTTTTCTCTTTTATAATACCTCAATAAAAGTTTATACAAATGAAATATTTGAATAGAAACATAATTACAATATACATGTATTAGCAAAAAATGCTTCTAGTAAAAGTTATCACTGTTTAGTGTTAGCATTTGTCTCTGCACGTGCATGTGAAGCATAGCTAAATATTCTTAATGCATCAGCATTTTAAATACTGCAGCTGCTCAGAGCACCAGTGGGGGCTGTATCATGTCAGCAATTAACAAATCGAGTCATTACCAGATGGTACAAGCAGCTTAGGTTCTCTGAAAAAGTGCTGTATTTAAAATGCTGGTGCGCGGTGCATACTTAAATAGACATTTGAAACAGCTATAGCTTTTATTAGAATCATTTTTGCTAATACATGTATAATACAAACATGCTTCTATTTAAAACAACTTTACAACTTTGCAAGTTATTTCTATTATCAAATTTGCTTTGTTGTCTTGGTACCCTTTGTTAAAGAGTAAGTCTAGGTAGGCTCATATGGTCTCAGGAGTGTGCACGTGTCTTTAGTACTCTATGGCAGCATTATTTTGCAACATTGTATTTAGCAGTGATATAAATTATTACAATCACTGCTGCTATAGAGTACTAAAGACACATGTATGCTCCGACCTAAGCCCATATTACACTTCCTCGATTTACTCTATAACAAAGAATATTAAGAGAACAAAGCAAATTTAAAAATGGAAGTAAAGTTATTTAAAACTGCATTTTCTATCTAAACCATAACATTTTAATTTTGACTTTACTGTCCCTTTAACCAGTTAAAAAAAAAAAAAAAAAAAAGAACCAAACAAAAACAAAATACACTAGTTTACAAGATTGGCAGTTGAAAATAAGTTCATTTTAACTTAAATAAAATACAAAAAAAGCTTTTCTTAGCTTAAGTTTATGGTTAAAACAATATATATATATATATAATAAAAAAAGATTATGTTGAAAAAAAAATATATGTATATATGTTACAGGTAAAGTAAGAAATTCGGGTAATCCTAAAATTACCCGGTAAAACCGACATTACCCAAGAGGCTGTGGGTAAAGCCAGATGTACTGTAATTCCCCCATCTATACTGTTTCTTTTGCCTCTGCCTGGGGAATCAAGGAAGGTGCCCAGCCGATCCTCTGGAATCCACTCCAAGTGAACTCCGCCGCAACTCTTATAAATGTATTAACCCCTAAACCGACGCTCCCGGACACCGCCGCCACCTACATTATACCTAGTAACCCCTATCCTGCCCCCCTATACCGCCGCCCTCTATAATAAAGTTATTAACCCCTATCCTGCCGATCCCGGACCTCGCCGCAACTAAATAGTTTAACCCCTAAACCGCCGCTCCCGGACCCCGCTGCAAACGATATTAAACGTATTAACCCCTAATCTGCCCCCCTACACCTATAATACATTTATTAACCCCTATCCTGCCCCCCCTACACCGCCGCCACTGTAATAAAATTATTAACCCCTAAACCTAAGTCTAACCGTAACACACCCCAACTTAAATATTAATTAAATAAATCTAAATAATATATCTATTATTAACTAAATTAATCCTATTTAAAACTAAATACTTACCTTTAAAATAAACCCTAATATAGCTACAATATAAATAATAATTATATTGTAGCTATCTTAGGATTTATATTTATTTTACAGGCAAATTTCAATTTATTTTAACTAGGTACAATAGCTATTAAATAGTTATTAACTATTTAATAGCTTACCTAGCTAAAATAAACAGAAATTTACCTGTAAAATAAATCCTAACCTAAGTTACAATTACACCTAACACTACACTATACTTTAATAAATTATTTCTATTTAAAACTAAATACTTACCTGTAAAATAAACCCTAACGCCTAGATTTAGAGTTCTGCGGCCAAAGAGGTGCGTTAGCTACGCTTGCTTTTTTCTGGCCGCACCTTTTAAATACCGCTGGTATTTAGAGTTCACAGAATGGCTGGGTTTTCAGTGCGTTAGGCTCCAAAAAGGGAGCGTAGAGCATAAGTTAACGCCACTGCAACTCTCGATACCAGCGGTGCTTACGGACGCGGCCAGCTTCAAAAACGTGCTCGTGCACGATTCCCCTATAGAAAACAATGGGGCTGTTTGAGCTGAAAAAAAACCTAACACCTGCAAAAAAGCTGCGTTCAGCTCCTAACGCAGCCCCATTGTTTGCTATGGGGAAACACTTCCTACGTCTGCACCTAACACCCTAACATGTACCCCGAGTCTACACACCCCTAGCCTTACACTTATTAACCTCTAATCTGCCGCCCCCGCTATCGCTGACCCCTGCATATTTTTTAACCCCTAATCTGCCGCTCCGTAAACCGCCGCTACTTACTTTATCCCTATGTACCCCTAATCTGCTGCCCCTAACACCGCCGACCCCTATATTATATTAATTAACCCCTAATCTGCCCCCCACAATGTCGCCTCCACCTGCCTACACTTATTAACCCCTAATCTGCCGACCGGACTGCGCCGCTATCGGATTGAACTTGATTCTGATTGGCTGATTCCATCAGCCAATCAGAATATTCCAACCTTAATTCGAGGGACGCCATCTTGGATGACGTCATTTAAAGGAACCGTCATTCGGCGAGTAGGCGTCGGTTGAAGAGGTTGGATCCGCCTCGGTTGGAAAGAAGATAGCTCCGCTCCGCTCCAGAAGAAAGAAGATTGAAGATGCGGCTTGATAGAAGACTTCATCCCGATGATGGACTTCCGACTTCAGCCCGATGATGGAGTTCTTCAGCCGCCGCTTGGATCCAGACTTCAGCCCGAGGATGGACGTCACTCTTCAGCCCCCCGCTTGGGCTTGGATCAACACTTCCGAGGCTTGGATCAAGACTTCCGAGGACGGATCGGTGTACCTGGTATGGTGAAGATAAGGTAGGAAGATCTTCAGGGGCTTAGTGTTAGGTTTATTTAAGGGGGGTTTGGGTTAGATTAGGGGTATGTGGTTGGTGGGTTGTAATGTTGGGGGGTATTGTATGTGTTTTTTTTTACAGGCAAAAGAGCTGAATTCTTTGGGGCATGCCCCGCAAAGGGCCCTGTTCAGGGCTGGTAAGGTAAAAGAGCTTTGAACTTTTTTAATTTAGAATAGGGTAGGGCATTTTTTTATTTTGGGGGGCTTTGTTATTTTATTAGGGGGCTTTACAGTAGGTGTAATTAGTTTAAAATTGTTGTAATATTTTTCTAATGTTTGTAAATATTTTTTTATTTTTTGTAACTTAGTTCTTTTTTATTTTTTGTACTTTAGTTAGTTTATTTCATTGTATTTATTTGTAGATATTGTATTTAATTAATTTATTGATAGTGTAGTGTTAGGTTTAATTGTAGATAATTGTAGGTATTTTATTTAATTAATTTATTGATTGTGTAGTGTTAGGTTTAATTGTAACTTAGGTTAGGATTTATTTTACAGGTAATTTTGTAATTATTTTAACTATTTTAGCTATTAAATAGTTCTTAACTATTTAATAGCTATTGTACCTGGTTAAAATAAATACAAAGTTACCTGTAAAATAAATATAAATCCTAAAATAGCTATAATATAATTATAATTTATATTGTAGCTATATTAGGGTTTATTTTACAGGTAAGTATTAGGGGGTGTTAGTGTTAGGGTTAGACTTAGCTTTAGGGGTTAATCCATTTATTACAGTAGCGGCGAGATTCGGTCGGCAGATTAGGGGTTAATAATTGAAGTTAGGTGTCGGCGATATTAGGGAGGGCAGATTAGGGGTTAATACTATTTATTATAGGGTTATTGAGGCGGGAGTGAGGCGGATTAGGGGTTAATAACTTTATTATAGTAGCGGTGTGGTCCGCTCGGCAGATTAGGGGTTAATAAATGTAGGCAGGTGGAGGCGACGTTGAGGGGGGCAGATTAGGGGTTAATAAATATAATATAGGGGTCGGCGGTGTTAGGGGCAGCAGATTAGGGGTACATAAGGATAACGTAGGTAGCGGCGCTTTGCGGTCGGCAGATTAGGGGTTAATTATTGTAGGTAGCTAGCGGCGACGTTGTGGGGGGCAGGTTAGGGGTTAATAAATATAATATAGGGGTCGGCGGTGTTAGGGGCAGCAGATTAGGGGTACATAAGGATAACGTAGGTGGCGGTCGGCAGATTAGGGGTTAAATATTTTTTTATAGAGTGGCGGCGATGTGGGGGGGCCTCGGTTTAGGGGTACATAGGTAGTTTATGGGTGTTAGTGTACTTTAGAGCACAGTAGTTAAGAGCTTTATAAACCGGCATTAGCCCAGAAAGCTCTTAACTACTGACTTTTTTCTGCGGCTGGAGTTTTGTCGTTAGAATTCTAACGCTCACTTCAGACACGACTCTAAATACCGGCGTTAGAAAGATCCCATTGAAAAGACAGGATACGCAATTGACGTAAGGGGATCTGCGGTATGGAAAAGTCGCGGCTGGAAAGTGAGCGTTAGACCCTTTCCTGACTGACTCCAAATACTGGCGGTAGCCTAAAACCAGCGTTAGGAGCCTCTAACGCTGGTTTTGACGGCTACCGCCCAACTCTAAATCTAGGCCTAAGATAGCTACAACGTAATTAATAATTACATTGTAGCTATTTTAGAATTTATATTTATTTTACAGGTAACTTTGTATTTATTTTAGCTAGTTAGAATAGTCATTAAATAGTTATTAACTATTTAATAACTACTTAGCTAAAAGAAATACAAAATTACCTGTAAAATAATTCCTAACCTAAGTTACAATTAAACCTAACACTACACTATCATTACATTAATTAAATAAATTAAATACAAATAACTACAATTAAATACAATTACATAAACTAACTAAAGTACAAAAAATAAAAAAAGCTAAGTTACAAAAAATAAACAAAATAAGTTACAAACATTTAAAAAATATTACAACAATTTTAAGCTAATTACACCTAATCTAAGCCCCCTAATAAAATAACAAAGCCCCCCAAAATAAAAAAATTCCCTACCCTATTCTAAATTAAAAAAGTTCAAAGCTCTTTTACCTTACCAGCCCTTAAAAGGGCCTTTTGCGGGGCATACCCCAAAGTATTCAGCTCTTTTGCCTGTAAAAGAAAAATACAACCCCCCCAACATTAAAACCACCAATGGAACCGAAGAGGAGATCCGGAGTGGTATAAGTGATCCTCCAAGGGGAAGTCTTCCATCCGATGAAGTCATCATCCAGGCGGCGCTGAAGAAGTCTTCTATCCGGGCGATGTCATCTTCCAAGCGGCGCTGAAGAAGTCTTCCATACGGGCGATGTCATCTTCCAAGCGGGGTCTTCAATCTTCTTTCTTCAGGATCCATCTTCATCCTGCTGACGCGGAACATCCTTCTTCTCCGACGGACTAACAACGAATGAAGGCTCCTTTAAGGGACGTCATCCAAGATGGTGTCCCTTCAATTCCGATTGGCTGATAGGATTCTATCAGCCAATCGGAATTAAGGTAGGAAAAATCTGATTGGCTGATTGAATCAGCCAATCAGATTGAACTTCAATCTCAAGGTAGGATGATCTTCAGGGGGGTAGTGTTAGGTTTATTTAAGGGGGGTTTGGGTTAGATTAGGGGTATGTGGGTGGTGGGTTTTAATGTTGGGGGGGTTGTATTTTTCTTTTACAGGCAAAAGAGCTGAATTCTTTGGGGCATGCCCCGCAAAAGGCCCTTTTAAGGGCTTGTAAGGTAAAAGAGCTTTGAACTTTTTAAATTTAGAATAGGGTAGAGAATTTTTTTATTTTGGGGGGCTTTGTAATTTTATTAGGGGGTTTAGATTAGGTGTAATTAGCTTAAAATTGTTGTAATATTTTTTAAATGTTTGTAACTTATTTTTTTTATTTTTTGTACTTTAGTTAGTTTATGTAATTGTATTTAATTGTAATTATTTGTATTTAATTTATTTAATTAATGTAATGATAGTGTAGTGTTAGGTTTAATTGTAACTTAGGTTAGGATTTATTTTACAGGTAATTTTGTTTTTCTTTTAGCTAGGTAGTTATTAAATAGTTAATCACTATTTAATAACTATTCTAACTAGCTAAAATAAATACAAAATTACCTGTAAAATAAATATAAATCCTAAAATAGCTACAATGTAATTATTAATTACATTGTAGCTATCTTAGGGTTTATTTTACAGGTAAGTATTTAGTTTTAAATAGAAATAATTTATTAAAGTATAGTGTAGTGTTAGGTGTAATTGCAACTTAGGTTAGGATGTATTTTACAGGTAAATTTCTGTTTATTTTAGCTAGGTAAGCTATTAAATAGTTAATAACTATTTAATAGCTATTGTACCTAGTTAAAATAAATTGAAATTTGCCTGTAAAATAAATATAAATCCTAAAATAGCTACAATATAATTATTATTTATATTGTAGCTATATTAGGGTTTATTTTAAAGGTAAGTATTTAGTTTTAAATAGGATTAATTTAGTTAATAATAGAAATATTATTTAGATTTATTTAATTAGGGGGGCAGATTAGGGGTTAATAAGTTTAATATAGGTTGCGGCGGGGTCAGGGAGCGGCAGTTTAGGGGTTAACATGTTTATTATAGTGGCAGTGGGCTCCGGGAGCGGCGGTTTAGGGGGTAATACATTTATTTATTTGCGGCGGTGTAAGGGGGACAGATTAGGGGTGTTTAGACTCGGGGTACATGTTAGGGTGTTAGGTGCAGACATCTTCCATAGGAATCAATGGGATGTCTGGCAGCAGCGAACATGAACTTTCGCTATGGTCAGACTCCCATTGATTCCTATGGGATCCGCCGCCTCCAGGGCGGCGGTTTGAAAACCAGGTACGCTGGGCCGGAAAAGTGCCGAGTGTACCTGCTAGTTTTTTGATAACTAGCAAAAGTAGTCAGATTGTGCCGCACTGAACATCTGGAGTGATGTAAGAATCGATCTGTGTCGGACTGAGTCCCGCGGATCGAAGCTTACGTCACTATATTCTACTTTTGCCGGTCTCTAGCCTTTGATAACTAAGGCGAATCAGCCTCGCCACAAATACGCTGCAGAATTCCAGCGTATTTGAGGTTGACGGCTTGATAACTACCCCCCAGGGTCTTGTCTTTATATATTAATTAAAAAGCCATAAATTTAGTTAGAAAATATACTCCTTGTGTTTGGGCAAGGTTTACATTATAAAGTCCCCTGTAAGAACTAGCCAGCAGGTGGTACTGTCAAAGGTCTAATGTTCGAAGTGCAGAGGATATAAGGACCCTTTACTTCTGCTGATATATTGCCTGCCCGATTCGCAGCAGATATTTAATAGGAGGTAGGAGTAGGCACAGGCATGAAACAGGAAGTCTTTAGCCTACCTTTTCCCACCTTGTAAGTATAAGCCAATGTGGTCACGTGACACAGGTCACTTAGCAACCACAATAAACTAATTCTGAGCACAGGGATGGGAAATGAAATCACATAGCGCCCTCTCCAACTGCGGCCCTAACATTTACTTGCTGCAGCAGTGCGGGCTGTGTGACTTACGCAAGCGCCAGCCCTAGCCAACAGGGCCAATTAAAGAGCTGGCCGCAATCTACCAGCAGTGCCTTCGCCTTTGCATTAGCGCCCTTCTTAACCAACAATTATACTAGAAACGGAATGTTTATTTACCACACAAAGAACAAAAGAGACACAGTTGCGTTTCACTTTTACAGTAACATCAATTTAAAACCGTTTGATTGCTGAGCTGTGTTGTACATTCCTTACGTAGTGCAATTGATCCTTACCTTTGTAACAACTTGGTACTGTAAAGTTTCCATCAACACAATGTGTTTCTGCCATATATGCACATTTCTCTGCTTTATTCTTGCAATAATAAGCGATTGTATCGCCGTGCTGTATCAAGTGATTTGAAATTTTATCCACACTAAGTTTTCTTCCATTGTATATTACCACTGCTTTCTTTGTTGTAATGCGGCATGGTGCTGTAAACAATATTCACACAAAAAAAAAAAAGATTTAGTGATTTGTATTATCCACTGACTAGTAATTCTTTATTCTTCTTAATGATATAAGGATTTAAATTTTGCAAAACATTACAAAATATGTCCTGTTTTAGCAATTATTTATTTTTAAAAGAAAGATTAAAGGGATAATAAACCCAAATGTTTTATTTTGTGATTCAGATAGAGCATGAAATTTTAAGCAACTTTCTAATTTACTCCTATTATCAATTTTTCTTTGTACTTTTGCTATCTTTATTTGAAAATGAAGGCATCTAAGCTGTTTTTTTTTGTTCAGACTCTGGACAGCACTTTTTTATTGGTGGATGAATTTATCCACCAATCAGCAAGGACAACCCAGGTTGTTCACCAAAAATGGGCCGGCATCTAAACTTAAACTCTTGAATTTCAAATAAAGATACCAAGAGAATTAAGCAAATTTGATATTAAACGTAAATTAGAAAGTTGCTTAAAATGTCATGCTCTATCTGAATCACAAAAGAAAAAAATTGGGTTCAGTGTCCCTTTAAAGGGACATTAAACTGCTGAGTATAACTACAGTAGCATGGTTACTACTTATCAGGCTTGCCGTTGGAGCAGGGTAAGCAGGGTCCCAATTTAGGGCGCTCATAACCGTATTGAGAACTGGGAATTTAGTCCTGCCCACCAATGGGAGTAGGAACTGGGAGACAAATTACATTAGAGAGGACAAAATTATTGGTGTCAGGAAGGGGTTAGCACTTTCCATGGTAACATACGCTGTAGTCCTCGCTTGTCACGGTAAAAGCATGCAGCGGGCTTGTTAGTTATCCAGTTAAAGGGTGCTAGGTAAATGAATGTAGGGTCAGTGGTTGGTTGCGGAAGTAATTCTAGTTGGGGTTTCCATGGTTATGGGATGCGAATTCCCTGGTGGCGGAAGTGTGGTCACGGGCATGTCTTTTTCACTTCGCACCTTCCCTTACTACAGTGCTAATATCGCAGTCAAGCGAAGACCAAGGAGAGTTTAGTGGTGGACTGGCCTCCCTGCTGGTCAGGAATATCACTGCCTCTTGGAGGTAAGGATTATGTGAGCTTGGCTATGAAGAGCTTCCATAGCAGCTCTGGTAACCTGAGTGACTCAGATTCCCCTACCCTGGACTCCAACAGACGCCCTTTGTCAGCAGGCTTTACATCTCTGATGACTGTACATGATTTTGCCACCATTCTTAACAACTGAGACTATAGTTTAATTGTGGTTTGTTTGATTTTTACAACTATTTTGCAATCTATTGTAATCTGTTTTGCTGTGTAACCGTAGCCTGCATTTAAATTTATTGTAAACTTTAAATAATTAAAACCCAGAATCAAATAATAATCTTAAAAATAGGGGGACTTTATTTTGTTAAAGTTTACAAAGTTTAAAATACTTACCTTTGAGTTATGGTAAACATAACGCCGATCCTCCGCCTGCATCTCCTGCTATCTATAGCAGATCAATATCGAATCTGGCTTCCTCCAATTGTTGTGTGCCCCCTTTGACGTCCAGCTCGTGGGACACGTAACGATTGGAGGAAGCCGGATTCATCATCGATATGCTAAATACAGAAGGAGATGCAAGCGGAGGATCAGCGTTATGTTTACCATAACACAAAGGTAAGTATTTAAAAAAATAAGCGTATTTGTAAAATGTAATGAATTAAAGTGCCCCTGTTTTTAAGATTATATTTTGATACTGGGCTTTAATTTGTTAAAGTTTGCAATCACTTTAATCCCATTTCTCTCTTCCCCTACAATCTAATTTACAAGTTAATTAGATCATTATACTTGTCATTTTTGGTGTATGCTTTATTTTACAAATTTTGAAGGGGAGTGGGCTGTTCTGCCTCAAAATGCCCAGGCCTATTTTTGGTCCCACTATGGCCCTGCTGCCCACACGTTTGTCTTGCCCAGGGCCCCACAAATGCTGGAGGTGGCCCTGCTACTCCCCATGCTATGTTATTTCCTCCATTGCCTGCAGCTCTCTTCAAAGTCATTCTCTTATTTAACCCTTTACAAATATTAGTTAGTGAAGCTCTGCATCTTCACATAGGGCGCCACCATCTTGGAGCTTATATTTGTTATGTAGCTTTTAAATTGTGCAAAAAAACAGCAAAATGTAACTCTTCAGTTCTCTATTATGTGAGCTAAACTGAAGTGAAAGGTACAGCTGTCAGAAAGCAAGTAACATCACATATTTGTGAAACTGCACTGCTTCTGTCACATGATGCAGCAATACACGAGCTACAAGATGGTGGCGCCAAGTATAAAATGCAGAGCTTTAGCAGCTAGATTCTGTAATGAGTTAAAATAAGAGAGCGGCTCCAAAGGGAGCTGCAGGTACAGGAGGGAAAACAATAGCATGGGGAGAATGATACTGTATTTGTGACCAGCAGTTTAATGTCCCTTTAAATAGTTCTATTATTTCCTTTTTAAAAAGTATTGTGTTTTCTTTCCTAAGATATAGTGAGTCCACGGCTTGAGTAATTACTATTGAGAATATCACTCCTGGCCAAGCAGGAGAAGGCAAAGAGCACCAAAGTTACACTGCTAAGTATCACTCCTTTATCCACAACCCCAGTCATTCTCTTTGCCTTCGGTGCATGGAGGAGGTGAAGTTTAGGAGTCTGAAGAAAAATTTTGATTTAATCTACAAGCAACTTTTGGGATATAGCCGTATTCCACGTCATTCCTTGCAGTTGGGTAGTGGTGGCCTTAAAGCAGTAAGGAACTTGTAAACAGGTACTTACTGCGTTTTCCTAACAAATGCTGCCCTAGATTAGAAGGCCAGAGTTGACTACTCTGTTATTCCTTTTTCAAAGGTCTCTGTGAGGAACTGTCTACATGCCGGACAGCGGAGCAGATAAGTGCTTTTTCTTCCAGTTGGGGAGACCAAGCAATTAACAAATTAAGACACTGCTCTTTATTGGGACATAGATAATCCTGTTGTATGGGTTACACTGGGACATGAAGCCGGCACTGTAGCATGTGTGAGACTAACATTTAAACTCTTTTAAAAAGAAAGGGTAAAATGTTTTTATTAGGCTTTATTTTCTAACAAATAGTTACTAGATAAAACAATACAAGTTTAAACTGAATGTAAGGCTGAATTTTCTATTTCAGCAGCTTATTCATTTCCCCTTTGCTTTAAAATAAAACTATGCAAACTTTTACACTGTCAGGTTTGAAAAAATGGTTATTTCTGGTACTCAGTGTACCAGGAAGTAGTGCGCCTCTGTGTCGCAGCAGTAATTTGAGCTCGGCAGTTGCGGTCACATGACCGGCTATACTTCTTAATGTTTCTGAGGAAAAAGTTGTTTTTCTCTATTTCTGGCTGATCCGGTCATAATTGGTAGCGCTAAGACGCCTCAGTAATTGAGGTATGGGGTTGCCTGAGGAGTATTTTAGAAGTTTATTTTAGAAGTTTATTTGATGTTTATTAAATGTTTTTTTCTTAACTTTTCTCACATAATTTTAGCTGGGGATCGATCCTAATTTGGGATAAAATTTAAAGTGTATTCTTTCCTTGGCTTATTTTAATTGAATATTAAAATCTTTGAAACTTATCTGTACAAGTTTCTTTACTGTTTCTCAACATGTCTGATATAGAGCAAGAGCCTGCTCTCATGAATTCATTCTTATTATGTTTAGATGCACAAATTGCAGCTCCTATGTAATTTTGTTCTTCGTGTGTCAAGAAAACCTTGCAAAATAAAGGTAACATTTTTTAACCTTATGTCTCTCAGGATGATGCTGTTAAAATAATACCTCAGCTTTCTCCTGCTACATCCCAAGCCTCAATGGCGTCACATGCTGTGCCCTGTGGTTCCTCTATAACTCCTAGTGAAGTTTATTTAAAAGCAGAAATTGCTGCCCAGGTATCTTCAGCGGTATCTGCGGCATTAGCTGCCATTCTCAGATTACAGGGAAAATGCAAGAGGAAATCTAGAAATTCAGAAAGTAAGGTGCCTGTCCTCAGTTCTGCTTCCCAAGTTGCCCTTTCTCATAAGTCTGATGAGGAAGATACATTGGGACTATCTGAGGGTGAAATCTCAGATTTGGACAGTATAATTCCTTCTTCTGAGACTGAGGTGGTATCCTTCAGATTTAAGCTTGAACACCTTTGTGTATTGTTAAAGGAGGTTTTAGCTACTGTTGATGACTCCGATACCCCTGTCATTGTAAACTTTTCTTTGATGTACCTTCCACTTTGGAGGTTTTTCCTGTGCCAGACCGTGCTAGGGAGATTATCTCACAGGAATGGGAGAAACCAGGGGTGTCTTTTTCCCCATCTTCCATTTACCCAAAGTTGAAGGGGCTATTTCCACTCTGGCTAAGAGAACCACTATTCCTATTGAGGATAGCTGCTCTTTTAAGGATCTGATATACAAGAAGCTGGAGGCTTATTTGAAAAAGATTTATGTTCATCAAGGTCTCCAATGGCAACCTGCGGTGTGTATTGCCACTGCGACTAGTGCGGCATCTTATTGGTTCGATGCCTTGATTCTCTTCAAGTAGAGACTTCCTTGGATGAAATTCAAGTAGGATTAAAGCTCTTAAATTGGCCAATTCCTTTATTGCAGATGCCATTTTACAGGTTGTTAGACTAAGAGCTAAAACTTCTAGTCTCACTGTCCTAGCCCGCAGGGCATTATGGTTGAAATCCTGGTCTGCGGACGTGTCCTCTAAAGTCAAGCTTATGGCGATTCCTTACAAGGGCAAAACCTTGTTTAGACCCGGTTTGGGATGAGGTGGGGGGCAGACTTTCTCAGTTCCCTCAAGCCTGGATACGAGATGTCCCAGAACCATGGACTGTGGACTTAGTATCCCAGAGTTACAAATTGGAATTCAAGACTTTTCCTCCCAGAGGCAGATTCCATCTCTCAAGATTATCTGCAGACTAGCTAGAGAGAGGCGTTCTTGAAATGTAAACAACATCTTTCCTCCTTGGGAGTGATACTTCCAATTCCAGTGCAGGAACAGGGTCTCGGGTTCTACTCCAACCTATTTGTGGTTACCAAAAAAGAGGGAACTTTCCATCCCATTCTAGACTTGAATTGTCTAAACAAGTTTTTCAATGTTCCATCCTTCAAGATGGAGACTATATACTCCATTCTTCCTTTAATATAAGAGGGTCAGTTCATGACAACAATAGAGTTAAAGGATGCGTATCTTCACAGAGACCATCACAGATTCCTGAGACTTGCCTTTCTGGACAAACATTTCCAGTTTGTGACCCTTCCATTTGGTCTAGCCATGGTTCCAGAATTTTTTCAAAGGTTCTCGGGGCTCTTTTGACAGTGATCCATTCTCGTTGAATTGCTGTGGCACCCTACTTGGACGACATATTGGTTCAGTCGCCATCTTTTCAACAAGCAAAATCTCACACAGAGATATTGTTGTATTTTCTTCATCCCACGGATGGAATGTGAATTGGGAAAAAAGCTCCCTTTCCCCTGCTACAAGAGTAGTGTTTTCAGGGACCATAATAGATTCTCTATTGATGAAGATTTTTCTGACAGAGGTCCGGAAAAACAAAATCATTCCCTCTTGCCTCTCTCTTCAGGCTACTGCTTATCCTTCAGTGGCTCAATGTATGGAGGTAATCGGTCTGATGGTGGCTTCCATGGACATCATTCCTTTTGCTCGATTCCATTTGAGAGCTCTCCAGTTGTGCATGCTCAGACAATGGAATGGCGACCATGCAGATCTATCTCAGAGAATAGAGTTAGATCAGTCATCAAGGGACTCTCTCCCATGGTGGATTTCTCAGGAACATCTGTCTCAGGGCATATGCTTTCGGAGACCTTCCTGGGTGATCGTGACCATGGATGCCAGCCTGCTGGGCTGTGGAGCAGTCTGGAAGTCGTTATAAGCTCAGGATCTTTGTACTCGGGAGTCGGGAGTTTGCTCTTCCCATCAACATCTTGGAGTTGAGGGTGATTTACAATGCTGTATTGGCTTGGCCTCAGTTGTCCTCAGCCCAGTTTATCAGGTTCCAATCAGACAACATAACCTCTGCGGCTTACATCAATCACCAGGGAGGAACTCGGAGTTCCTTAGCCATGGAGGAGGTTACTCGGATTCTTCAGTGGGCACAGACCCACAGTTGATGTCTATCTGCCATCCACATTCAAAGAGTAGACAACTGGGAAGCGGATTTTCTGCGCAGACAGACTTTTTATCCCAGGGAGTGGGAACTCCATCCGGAGGTGTTTTCCAGCTTAGTCCTCAAATTGGGGGTGCCGAAGTTAGATCTGATGGCGTTCCATCAGAACGCCAAGCTTCCAAGGTACGGTTCAAGGTCAAGAGATCCGCAGGCCGTTCTGATAGATGTTCTGGCAGTTCCTTGGGTGTTCAGGTTGGCATACCTATTTCCTCTGTTTGCTCTCCTTCCACGTGTCATTGCTCGTATCAAACATGAGAGGGCATCAGTGATTCTAATAGCCCCTGTGTGGCCTCACAGGATCTGGTTTGCAGACCAAGTGGAGATTTCATCTCTCCCACCTTGGAGACTACCTCTGAGGAGGACCTCCTGATTCAGGGTCTCTTCCTTCATCCAAATCTCATTTCTCTGAAGCTGACTGCTTGGAGAATGAACGCTTAATTCTGTCTTAATGTCTTAATTCTAAGCGTGGTTTTTCTGAGTCGGTCAACTCGCAAGCCTATTACTAGAAATATTTACAATAAGGTATGGTGTAAATATCTTTATTGGTGTGAATCCAAGGGCTACTCTTGGAGTAGAATTAGAATTCCTAGAATTGTATCTTTTCTTCAGGAAGGCCTGGAGAAGGGATTGACAGTCAGTACCCTGAAGGGTCAGATTTCTGTTTTATCAGTTTTACTACATAAATGTTTGACGGATGTGCCAGATGTGCAATCTTTTTGTCAGGCCTTGGTCAAAATCAGGCCTGTCTTTAAGTCTGTTGCTCCTCCTTGGAGCCTTAACCTTGTTCTTAAAGTTTTACAGCTGGCTCCATTTTAACTGTTGCATTGCATAGATATTAAGTTGTTATCTTGGAAGGTTTTGTTTCTTGTTGCTATCTCTTCTGCTCAAAGAGTCTCAGAACTCTCAGCTCTGCAGTGTGATTCCCCTTATCTTATTTTTCATGCCGATAAGCCGGTTCTTCGTACTAAGTTAGGTTTCCTTCCTAAGGTTGTTTCTAATAGAAATATATCAATCAGGAAATTGTTGTTCCCTCTCTGTGTCCTAATCCTTCTTCTTCCAAAGAACGTTTGTTACACAATTTGTAAGTGCTTTTAAATTCTACTTACAGACGACTAAGGATTTTCACCAGTCCTCTGCCCTCTTTGTCTGTTTCTCTGGGAAACATAAAGGTTAGAAAGCTACTGCTACTACTCTTTCTTTTTAGTAAGCATACATTTTGTTTTTTCAGCTGAACAAATCTTTACCCAACTTCTTGCTGCTATCAACATTATATTATATTGTATTACATTAATTATATTATTTTATGTTGACCCCTTCACTACCGGAAATTTCAGAGAAAATCCTGCCCAAAATATAGAAGAGAATTTTTTCCATTTTTGCTATTGCTCAGTTTAAACAGAAATACAGCCTTTGTTTTATTTTTTTACTTACCTTTGAAAATTATACATATTTTAAAGTAGACAATCCAAGGTATTGATCTATGCCCATTTTGATATATTTGGTGCCACTATTGGGCAGTCAAATACAATAATTTTTTAAAAAGTTACTTTTTTCACAAACGTATTTTTACATACAACTATGGCAGTCGTAATAAAAATGGTTGTAAAAGCTTCTCTGGGGTCCCCTTTGTTCATAAACAGCAGAAATGCATGTCTCTGCCATTTTATTTTTGCAATAAGAAGGCCGCTAATTGCATCTGTTCACCACACTTCTGAAATTCTTGGCAGTGAAGGGGCTAATCAGGTAGCTTATAAGGTTAATATTTGCTCTAGTGTAGGAATAACATTCAATTACATGATTTTAGTGAAGTAGAAAATTCAGTTCCGAGTGTAGTTTAAAGTATGAAGAAAGAATGACTGGAAAACATTAAGGGGCCCATTTATCAAAGCTTCAACTGTGAATACGCCGGAATACGCTGGAATCTCACGTCAAATTAGACGCAAATTTGATCCGCGTATTTAACAAAGCATCAACATCGTCAAATATTGAAATATGTGACATAATATACGCTACCGCAAGATTTAATACGACGCAGATTGATGCTTGTCTTATTCGAGCGGAATACTAATCATTCGCCGTCATATTCGACTCTATTTGAATCTCTCATTAAGTTATCAAACATTCAAACCGCCACCCTTGAGGCCGCGAATGCCATAGAAATCAATGGGTCTGAAAACCCAGAAAGGTTATGTTAGATGCTGCAAGAGAATGAAGCTTATTACATATTTATGTAAATTAGAAAGTTGATTACAATTGTCTACTCTTTCTAAATCACACAGACAACAAAGACGCATGTTCAGTATCTAAATAATATGTTAAATAACAATATTCTAATCACATGTAATTTCAAGGGATAGATTAATTTCTAAAGAAGTTTTAATGACAGGTGATGTCTGTCTGGCAGCAGGACTAGTAGATATAGCGATAAAAATGAAATAAATACATTACATACTATAGCTAACTTCCTTTTTTTGATCAATCTAATTTCACCATGTTTAATGTATGTAAAACAAGACCCCCTGCATTTCGCACCACATTTGATGCAATATTTTGCACCAAATTGGTCGCAATACTCAAACTCCTACACAACCCACAAACTAGTGAAAGTTTCCACCACTTTTCATTTGGAAAAGCATAATCACATGAATTATGACATCAGCCAATCTGATTGAAATATACATATTATACTATCACTAACGAATCAAATTGCTCGATACTTGTGTGATTGATCACTCATCAGAACTTGTAAATGCCATTTGTTACATTGTGCATTATACTTTGAAAGTATGTATATGTGAAATTAGTATTAAAGTTAAACATTGATGCTGACATTAGGACACACAATGTAATATTTTAGACAATGATTTGAAAAATTGAATGATGTTTTATTCAATCTAATAATAAAAAATAAAAAGGATAGCCCACCTAACATTAAACTATCATGAATCAGATACAGAAGAAATTAAAATCACCTCTTTACTGTCATGATATTGTCAGTGTTTTTCTTCCTTCTCTTGAATTTCCTTTTCATTAGGAAATGTCATCTTATATGCCAGCCCATTTTTTTACACCCGTGGAGGGGTGGTGTTTCAAACTTGACTTCAATCAGGAAGGGTTACATAGGTGCAGAGAGAAAACTGGCCTAGCTCTTAAAATATCCATTGATTGCAAATAAATAAATACATATGATACCCTGATTACATGTTATATTCACATTTTTTCTTGCTTAGAATAATAATATATTTACACTATATACATATAGTGGTATAAATAAACACAGAGATATAAAAGACAACATTGTTTAGAAGAAAATAAAATTTAGGGACATGTAAATATGTTTGCAGAAGATTTCTGACATAACACATATATATATACAAGTATGTGCAAAGTTATATGTACAAATTCTAGCATTATTAATAATTTTAAAAAAAGAAAAAAACATGAGATAGGCAAATCTAGAAATACAAATATTCATTCATTTATGTGAAAATATCATATATCAGATTTATTGTATAAAAATGAAATTCAAAAAAATACTTTTTATGAGATATTATTGTTTGTTCAGGTATAAATCAAGCTATTTCTTGGACATTAAAAGATGAGAAATAAAAGATTAGCTTTAGAGAAGTGTGCTTGTTCATGGACAGTAATGATATGGTATGAATAACGTTGTAAAAAACAGAATATCCGCTACATCGATGACTCTTCTTTATCAACAGTCCGACGATCATCGCTCCTTACTTGCCGCGCGTTTTTGACAGACTTTTTAATAAATATGGGCTTCGTATGTAGATGTCTAGCGATGTCTGACGTGCATATTGACGCCAGCGAATGCACAGAGATTGACGCTTTGATAAATGGGCCCTAAGTGTGCTTTAAATGGGAATACAAATTTAAAGCTTTATTTTAAATTGTATTAATGAATCCTCTTTTATGTAGACAATAGAAACTTTTTGTGATGAATGTTCCTTTATCTGACCTCTGGTAAATGATAGACAATATGGCTTCCCCATAGAATAAAAACATCAATCATAGACCATACATTTTATCAAGATCATTATTGTGGTCACATCATTGTAAAACCTTTCAGTTTCTAACTATAATTTCTTACCCCTGCAAGTAGGTTTTGGGGTCCATTCCCCGTCTTTCTCACAGATCGAGGTCCTAAGACCATCCAGTACATATGTTGGCTTACAGCCATACGTTACTGATTCACCAAGGTCATATTTCCTAGCTGGGGAGAAGGAGATAAAGCCATTCTCAATCTCTGTAGGACGATTACATTTAACATCTGTTAAGAAAAGAAAAGACTTGAGGTTAATTAAATAGCTTGTAAGACTAAATTGTGTTATCATTAGACATAAAAAGTAAAAAAAAAAAAATTACACAAATGTAAATATTATTATTATTATTTTCTTAAAGGGACACTAAACCCAAAGAATTTCTTCATGATTCAGATAGAGAATGCACATTTAAACAACATTACAATTTACTTCTATTATTTATTTTGCTTCATTTTTAAGATATCCGTAATTGAAGAAAAAGCAATACACATGGGTAAGCCAATCACATGAGGCTTCTATGTGAAGGAACCAATCAGCAGCTACTTGAGCCTATCTAGATATGCTTTTCAGCAAAGAATATCAAGAAAATAAAACAAATTAGATAATAGAAGAAAATTAGAAAAGTGTTTAAAATTGCATGCTCTTTCTAAATTATGAAAGAAAAAATATGGGTTTCATGTCCCTTTAATTTATTTGCAGAGCACCAACAGGTTAATTGGTAATTGATTTCTCAATGAGATCTAGTGCCCTTTTAAAAGGTAATTAGTGTTTTAATATATGTATAATATGTAAACATCAATCAAAGGGGTATCATACTAAGGGAAGCAGCTGATACTATTTTATTGTATTCAGATATGTTACTAGAACACCCTTTCAAAAAGACAGAGTTCTTTCTTCCACCTTTACTGGGAAGCTGATTTCTGATGTTGCCTCTTGGCTTTCCTATAGCCAGTACAGCAGAGTTTACATTCTAAGTATAGGTGCTGGTTTTAACAGTCAAGCTAATGATAATGACAAGATAAAGGTAATGAGGCTATTTGCAAATAACTTTTTTAAAAAATGGATAAGTGGGAACATATTACAGGACCCAGGGTGCAAGTTCTACTGATTTGAAAAGGGATTTTAAATTGTCACTTTATTAATGATTGGCAAAACTACCTTAAGATGCTGGTGAGTATCTTTGTCATATATTTCTTAAATGGGGCCACGTTGGTTATGTTTTAAAGGGACAGTGTACTGTAATTTTTTCACAGTTAATGTGTTCCCATTGATCAATTTTACCTGCTGGAGTGTATTAAATTGTTTACAAATAACTACTTTACATTATTTTGTCATTTGAATTAGCAGCTTTTGCATGCTGAAACAATTCAATACTGGTAGCTAGCTGCTGACTGGGGGCTACACACATATGCCTGTCATTAGCTCACCAGATGTGTTTAGCTTAGTACCTATAATATATTGCTGCTCCTGAGCCTACCTAAGTATGCTTTTCAACAGAGGAGACCTAGAGAACAAAGCAAATTTAACAGTAGAAGTAAACTGAAAATGGTCTATCTGGTTCATGAAGGTTTAATTTAGACTTTACTACCCCTTTAAAAGGAGAATGTGATTTAAAAATGAACACCAAAACCTTAGTATGCTCAGGAGTGTGCATAAAGCGGGAAAAAAAAAGATGATATCGCTTGTGCGCAACGGTTAGCGCACCACTTGTAATCTAGCATTATAAGTCCAGCACTCGCTCTGCTCTCAGCAGCCTTAAAACCATATAAATTGTTCCAACTTCCAGAGTCTCCCCTAGGCTCCTGCATAATACATGAAAGGTAATTGCACTCTCAGGATAGAAACGGTTAATACATTTATTAGTTTCAGAAACGTTTTGAGGGGTTCTGGCTAAGACACATTGTGCAATAAAGAAATACCCAATAAACAATTGTTTTTAGTAATGTGTTTCTGTTTTGTGTTCTAGATAAGATCTCATCCCTTTTAGTAATGACAGGTAAATCATATAATAGGGAGACAAAGATCAGACAGTTTGTTGATATAGGTCCAGATACATTACTGGCCAAATGGGATGTAACCAGCTTGAATACTGTCATTCCCTTTTTTTGAGCTAGATTATAAGTGGAGCGCTATTGTTAGCGCAAGGTGATCGAGAGGTCACATTTTTTGTGCTCAAATCCACATTACAAGTAGCGTGGTGTTTAAATGCATGCACATTTGCCCAAACAAGTGGTAATTTACACTCCACATATTTTCTATGGGTGGCGTTAAGCTTTGATCCTATTAGCTGAATGGACTAAGAATTCAAAAATCAGCCAATAGAAATGCAAGGGCACCCCTATATAAAGGGGAATCTCGCCTTAAGAGGATGTTTAACGGTAGATCAGAAAAAAAGAATATGGACGACAGATCGAACAGGAGGACATCACCAGAGGGGCACCTCTATGGACCAGCAGCTGCCCCCCTAAGGAGCTGGATTCAAGTTTGGTGAGTACGGTAGGTTGATTTTTTTGGGTGGGTGTTTTTTTAGTTTTAGAATAAAGGTTTTTTTGTAAGCAAAAGAGCTTAAAGGGAAATGAAAGCAAAAATATTTCTTTCATGATTCAGATAGAGAATATAATTTTAACCCCTTCCCGTCTTGACTTATTTGTCTACATCCGATGTAAACAAATAAGTAAAAAATGTAAATCACACGATCATTCATGCGATCCCGTGATTTCAATGATGGATTTGTATCAGGGGGAAGTGCATATGGCGCTAGACACGCCCTCAAGCCCACAATTCCATTCACAAAGTGCTTTTGTCTTTAGTACAGACAAACGGCTATGACGTTCTATGCCGTCCTAAGGGGTTTAAGACTCAGTGTGGTTAGGACGGCATAGAACGTCATAAGGGCTAAATGAGGTTAAACAACATTCCAATGTACTTCTATTATTTAATTTGCTTAATTCTCTAGAAATAGCAATGCACATGGGTGAGCCAATCACACGAGGCATCTATGTGCAGCCACCACACGAGGCATCTATGTGCAGCTACTTAGCCTAGTTAGATATGTTTTTCAAAAAAGGATATCAAGAGAATGAAGCAACTTAGATAATAGAAGTACATTGGAAAGTTGTTTTACATTGTATGTTCTACCTAAATCAAGAAAGCAAAACAAAATGGGTTTCATGTCCCTTTAATCAATAATGCCCCTTTCAGGACATTTTTTTTTAAGGATAGGTTCTTTTTTTCATAGCAAGAGAGCTTAATCACTAATGCCTTTTTCAGGGAATCTTTTTTTAGGGTAGGATTATTTTAAGCATAGTTTTTTTTTTGGGAGGGGTAACTGGTTTTAGTACAGGGATTTAATTAAACGTATTAACCCTTAAACCTCTGGCCTCCCACATCACAACCATTAACTAAACCTATTAACCCCTAAACCATCAGCCCTCCACATTGCCATAAACTAAATTAAGCTATTAACCCCTAAACCTAACAACCCGCTAACTTTACATTAAATTTACAACATCCCTATCTTATAATAAATTAAAACTTACCTTTAGAATTAAAATAAACTATATTAAAACTATTAATTAAACTACCCTAACTATTATACTACAATTACATTAAACTAGCAATTAACTATATTACATATTAAAAAACGCTAACCCTACTCAAATTATTTAAATCTACTATTAAAAATTACTAAATTACAATAAAAAACAAACACTAAGTTACAAAAAAAACAAACACTAAGGTACAAAAACAAACAAACCACAGTATCAAAAATAAAAAAGAATTACACCTAATCTAATAGCCCTATCAAAATAAAAAAGCCCCCCCAAATAAAAAACCCCTAGCCTACAATAAACTACCAATGGCCCTTAAAAGGGCCTTTTGCGGGGCATTGCCTCAAAGAAATCAGCTCTTTCACCTGAAAAAAAAAATACAAACACCCCCCAACAGTAAAACCCACCACCCACCCAACCAACCCCCCCAAATAAAAAGCCTATCTAAAAAACCTATGGCTAGATTTAGAGTTTGGCGTTAGCCGTCAAAAGCAGAGTTAAGGGGTCCTAACGCTGCTTTTTACTGCCCGCTGGTATTTAGAGTTTAGCAGGTAAGGGTCTACCGCTCACTTTCTTTCCGTGACTCCAGGCTACCGCAGATCCCCTTACGTCAATTGCGTATCCTATCTTTTCTATGGGATTTGCCTAACGCTGGTATTTGGAGTCTTGGAAGAAGTGAGCGGTAGACCTTCTACCGACAAGACTCCTACCGCCAAAAAAAGTCAGTAGTTAAGAGCTTTATGGGCTAACGCCAGAACATAAAGCTCTTAACTACTGTGCTATGAAGTACACTAACACCCATAAACTACCTATGTACCCGTAAACCGAGGCCCCCCAACATCGCAAACCCTCTAATAAAATTTTTTAACCCCTAATCTGCCGACCGGACACCGCCGCGACCTACATTATAGCTATGAACCCCTAATCTGCTGCCCCTAACATCGCCGACACCTACATTATATTTATTAACCCCTAATCTGCCCCCCCCCCCAATGTCGCCGCTACCTAACTACAATTATTAACCCCTAATCTGCTGACCGGACCGCGCCGCCACTATAATAAATGTATTAACCTCTAAACCGCCGCACTCCCGCCTTGCAAACACTATAATAAATTGTATTAACCCTAATCTGCCGTCCCTAACATCGCCGCCACCTACCTACAATTATTAACCCCTAATCTCCCGCCCGCAACGTCGCCGCTACTATAATAAAGTTATTAACCCCTAAACCTAAGTCTAACCCTAACCCTAACACCCCCTAACTTAAATATAATTTTAATTAAACGAAATAAATTTACTATCATTAAATAAATTATTCCTATTTAAAACTAAATACTTACCTATAAAATAAACCCTAATATAGCTACAATATAACTAATAGTTACATTGTAGCTATTTTAGGATTTATATTTATTTTACAGGCAACTTTGTATTTATTTTAACTAGGTACGATAGCTATTATATAGTTAATAACTATTTAATAGCTACCTAGTTAACCCCTTAATGACCGAGGACGTGCAGGGTACGTCCTCAAAAAAAAGGCAGTTAACGCCTGAGAACGTACCCTGCACGTCCTCGGTGTGGAAAGCAGCTGGAAGCGATCCTGCTCGCTTCCAGCTGCTTTCCGGTTATTGCAGTGATGCCTCGATATGGAGGCATCCTGCAATAACCTCACATGGCCATCCGATGCAGAGAGAGCCACTCTGTGGCCCTCTCTGCACCGGACATCGATGGCCGGTTTCGTTGGTGGGTGGGAGCCGACTTGGGAGGCGGGTGGGCGGCCATCGGTGTGCCGCGTGACGTCAAGGGGGGCGGGATCGGGGGCGGGATCGTCGGGGGCGCGCACGGGCGCGCGCGCGTGCACGGAGGGTGGCGGGCGGGCGCGTGCACGGGGCGGGAGCGGGTGGGAACCGCTACACTACGGAAAATGTTTTAATAAATGTGGCCTAATCTTGTTTGTGCAAAAGCACAAAAAGTGATCATGGAGGGGTGGGGGGTTGGTTTTGTGTGGGGGAAGCTACACTACAGAAACGTTTTAACAAATGTAAAAAACCCCCCATTTTTCCTTCTAAACTGGGTACTGGCAGACAGCTGCCAGTACCCAAGATGGCGCCCATTAAGTTAGAGTGGGAGGGTTATAGAGCTGTTTGGGGGAGGATCAGTGAGGTTGGGGTCTAAGGGGGGATCGTACACATCAGCATATGTAAATATGCTTCTTTTTTTTTTTTAAAAAAAGGGCCAAATACCTTTTATTTTAGTACTGGCAGAGTTTCTGCCAGTACTTAAGATGGCGGGGACAATTGTGGGGTGGGGGAGGGAAGAGAGCTGTTTGGGAGGGGGGGTCTGATGTTTCAGGTGGGAGGCTGAGCTCTACACTAAATCTAATATTAACCCTGCAAGCTCCCTACAAGCTACCTAATTAACCCCTTCACTGCTAGCCATAATACACGTGTGATGCGCAGCGGCATTTAGCGGCCTTCTAAATACCAAAAAGCAACGCCAAAGCCATATATGTCTGCTATTTCTGAACAAAGGGGATCCCAGAGAAGCATTTACAACCATTTGTGCCATAACTGCACAAGCTGTTTGTAAATGATTTCAGTGAGAAACCTAAAATTGTGAAAAATGTAACGTTTTTTTTTTATTTGATCGCATTTGGCGGTGAAATGGTGGCATGAAATATACCAAAATGGGCCTAGATCAATACTTGGGGTTGTCTACTACACTACACTAAAGCTAAAATTACCCCAAAAAGCTCCCTACATGCTCCCTAATTAACCCCTACACTGCTGGGCATAATACACGTGTGGTGCGCAGTGGCATTTAGTGGCATTCTAATTACCAAAAAGCAACACCAAAGCCATATAAGTCTGCTATTTATGAACAAAGGGGATCCCAGAGAAGAATTTACAACCATTTGTGCCATAATTGCACAAGCTGTTTGTAAATAATTTCAGTGAGAAACCTAAAGTTTGTGAAAAAATTTGTGAAAAAGTGAACGATTTTTTTTATTTGATCGCATTTGGCGGTGAAATGGTGGCATGAAATATACCAAAATGGGCCTAGATCAATACTTTGGGTTGTCTACTAAAAAAAAATATATACATGTCAATGAATATTCAGAGATTCCTAAAAGATATCAGTGTTCTAATGTAACTAGCGCTAATTTTGAAGAAAAAAAAATGGTTTGGAAATAGCAAAGTGCTACTTGTATTTATGGCCCTATAACTTGCAAAAAAAGCAAAGAACATGTAAACATTGGGTATTTCTAAACTCAGGACAAAATTTAGAAACTATTTAGCATAGGTGTTTTTTGGTGGTTGTAGATATGTAACAGATTTTGGGGGTCAAAGTTAGAAAAAGTGTTTATTTTTTTTAATTTTTCCTCAAATTTTATAATTTTTTTATAGTAAATTATAAGATATGATGAAAATAATGGTATCTTTAGAAAGTCCATTTAATGGCGAGAAAAACGGTATATAATATGTGTGGGTACAGTAAATGAGTAAGAGGAAAATTACAGCTAAACACAAACACCACAAAAATGTAAAAATAGCCTTGGTCCCAAACGGACAGAAAATGGAAAAGTGCTGTGGTCATTAAGGGGTTAAAATAATTACAAAATTACCTGTAAAATAAATCCTAACCTAATTTACAATTAAACCTAACACTACACTATAAATAAATTAATTAAATAAATTAACTACAATTATCTAAACTAAAACACAATTAAATGGGGGCGTGTCCGGGCGGCGGCCATGAACGGTCGCAATATCAGGAGCTCTAGCACAGAATTAGCTAATCCGCCAGTTATTGCTGATACATCGGATTAATTTGGAAGCAGCATTATCTATTTGAACTCTGTGGACATTTCTGACCCGAGTGCCGGTGTATTTATGACAGCGGAGCCCTGATCTGGGCAACTGAGGCCACAGGTGGCGGCCCAACATGCGGCCTCAGACCCCCCCAGTAGACTCGCTGGGTAACGCAGTCACAGGAGGACTGCCATATATTTTACCATTAGATCTGTGGAGATAAGACTTTACATCCTCCACCGCTAATTATAAGATTTCATTATAAGATCATCTGGTTACAGACCTGCTCAAGATGGCGGACACTGCCGCACTGTTTCCAGACATCAAAGCAATGGTGGATGCGCATTTCCTCAAGCTTCGTGCCGTACTGACAGCAGAGTGGACCTCCTTAAGAGAGGAGTGCAGGTACTTCACTAGAAAGCAACGATCAACAGAGATCCCAACGACCCCTCCTCCAGGGAAGAAACCCTCCGTTTTGGACCTTACAAGTGCCCTATCACGCAGTGCTCCTGGGGGCGACCTCCGGTCTGTACAGGGCATACTAGCCTCCCCGGTGAAGACTGACCTCAGATGCGGCGCTAGGGAGCAGCGGTCTGAATTGAGAAATGTAGCGGCTCTTTCAGCTGGCAGCCCTCACAGAGCTGTTACCCCTGATACTACAGCAGTGGTAGGAGTGGGCATGCAGCATGGAGACAGCGATACCGGAGTGGGTCAATTTGTGGTGCTATTGGATCCCAATAAGGACACTGGTGACACTTCTGGTCTGCGGGTGTCTATAGTGATGGCCTTTACCCGGACAAGGTATAGTGCCGAATCTCTTCTGCTCCAGGGAAGCAAAGCTCTGAACTCACAAGGTAGAGGTGTTTGCATTCGCACCTGTGACCCACCTGGACTGGGACTGGCATAGAGGTACACGGTTGCCCAGGCTTGTGCATTTGAGAAATCCGGGGTGGGTTAGCCTAAGCATGTCTAATGGGATAATGAAGCCGGATATATAATATGCCAACTCCAGGACACACTTGAAAGAGGACTGTAATTACAATTATATTAAGAGTTTATTGGTGAAAACATAATAATTAGGTGCAATGGCGCTTTTCCCCCTAAGGACGTTTCTGTATTAAAGACTCATAATATATGTCTGGGACTTGCAATTCCAACTCCAATTGAAAGAAAGTTTACCATGACCAGCTACAGCTTGAAGTTTGTTTTAAAATGCTGCTTAAACTATATGTGTATATGTTTATGGGCCTATGGGTGTGCATGTATATGTATACATGTGTGTATATGGCATATGTGTATGTATGTGTATATGTTTATGTGCCTTTGTGTGTGTAAGTTTATGTATGCATATGTGTATTTGGTACATGTGTATGTATGTGTATATGGCTACACAAGCAGGGGCAGGATATCCTATAATGTGTATTGGGGCTCACAAAGCTCTGCCTACTATAACCCCAGTAGCTAATTTATATATATCTGGGACTTGCAATTCCAACTCCAATTGAAAGACAGTTTACCATGACCAGCTACAGCTTGACGTTTGTTTTACAATGCTGCTTAAAATATATGTGTATATGTTTATGTGCCTATGTGTGTGCATGTATGTGTATACATGTGTGTATATGGCATATGTGTATGTATGTGTATATGTTTATGTGCCTATGTGTGTGTATGTATATGTATGCATATGTGTATTTGGTATATGTGTATGTATGTGTATATGGCTATACAAGCAGGGGCAGGATATCCTATAATGTGTATTGGGGCTCACAAAGTTATGCCTACTATAACCCCAGTAGCTAAATCTATTAAGAAGTATGCACTATAGACTTACTGGTCGTGTATATACATATCATAATCTCCCCAGTAGCCCTACAGATGTGCCAGCTGCCTACGGCCGAGGCAGGTAAGGTTATTTTATATGCATTGGGGAGTGTTGGTTGTGTCTAATCTGAAGTAGGCACTTTGATCCTGCAGTTGGTGTTTAATAATTACAGGGGTATACTTCCTGCTCTATCTGCTGCATATTTCAAATATACAAACAAAGTCAAATATGATGGTAGACCTAGCCTCTAATCCTCACTATTGTATGGGATGCTGATATGCTGGTAGAAGATGTTTAAAATAATTTTAATAAGAATTATCCTATCCTGCCTTTTAATATCGCACAGGACGGTTATTTATTCAGCTATTTTCTTGCTGTGTCCCTTTGGTATAATCCTTTGGGGGAACGATATACCCAAGAGTTCCTCCTCTAATAACAACCTTAGGTTTGTTAGCCCTCAGAGTTAATGTTATGTTTGTTTTTTCCCTTGCCGGGCTAAAGGATACTCTCTAACCTATTACCCAGTGGGCCCAAACTCATATAGGTTGGTTGGTAATTTAAAGTATAGTTGATGACGAACATTGCTTCATAAGCCAAACCCAGGTCTATTGACACCTAATACCCCAATTTGACTTGTACCTTAAAGGCAAATATTGTAACGGTTGGCTGCGGTTGGACATCTACTTCTATTAACACCCCCATAGGGATTGACAGTTCAGGAGTGGCTTTGGTGTGCCTGTGGAGGTACCAAAAAATAAAGATACCCATTATAGAACTTATATGTAAATAATTATGTTTTCTTCCCTTACAATTCCCCTATTGATCTATAGTTATTTTAGCCTTGTCCACTAACCTGGGGAAATATTTTATTTTTCTTCACTCTTTTTTGCCATGTTGAAGGGGAGCTATTTTTACTTTATGACTCCATAGATCAATACAAGTTCTTTTATATTTTATATTCATAAGTATGTTACTTATTACTAAGTTATCAGTTTATCTTTAAATACTGGGTCCAAGAGTGACCACATCAAAGACTAATTTTCCTCTTTTATACCACATAAGTTTTCATTTAGGTACAAGAGTTACCTTCTGCGTCAAGTGAGGAAACTTGTCAAGATACAGATTTAAAAATAGAGGTTCCAGATTGATCTTTTGTAATTTGTTGTGTTGATTCCATGTACGCTAAGGGTTATTGTAAAATTGGATCGTATACTGCTTTTGTATTATTGGAACCCTTCTTTGTCATTTTATTTACACAACCTCAATAAAAAAATAATTACAAAAAAAAAAAAAAACATTCAAAATGCTTAATAACCACAAAAAATAAAAAAAATAAAAAATACAATTAAATAAACTAATCTATAATACAAAAAAACCCACTAAATTACAGAAAATAAAAAAAATTAAAAAAGTTTAAACTAATTACACCTAATCTAAGCCCCCTAATAAAATAAAAAAGCCCCCCAAAATAATAAAATGCCCTGCCCTATTCTAAATTACAAAAGTAATCAGCTCTTTTACCAACCCTTAAAAAGACTTTTTGCAGGGCATTGCCCCAAAGTAATCAGCTCTTTTACCTGTAAAAAAAATATAACCCCAACATTAAAACCCACCACCCACATACCCCTACTCTAACCCACCCAAACCCCCCTTAAAAAAACCTAACACTAACCCCCTGAAGATCTCCCTACCTTGAGTCGTCTTCACCCAACCGGGCCGAAATCTTCATCCAAGGTGCGCAGAAGAGGTCCTTCATCCGGTAGAAGTCTTCATCCAGGCGGCGTCTTCAATCTTCATCCATCCGGAGCGGAGCCATCTTCCAAGGAGCCGACGAGGAGCCATCCTCTTCATCCGGACTCTTCTTACATAATGACGGTTCCTTTAAGTGACGTCATCCAAGATGGCGTCCCTTCAATTCTGATTGACTGATAGGATTCTATCAGCCAATCGGAATTAAGGTAGGAAAAATCTGATTGGCTGATTGAATCCAATTGATCCAATCAGCCAATCGGATTGAGCTCGCATTCTATTGGCTGATTGGAACAGCCAAATTATAGTAGTGGTGACGTTGCGGGCGGCAGATTAGGGGTTAATAATTGTAGGTAGGTGGCGGCGATGTTAGGGAAGGCAGATTAGGGGTTAATACAATTTATTATAGTGTTTGCGAGGCGGGAGTGCAGTGGTTTAGGGGTTAATACATTTATTATAGTCGTGGCGAGGTCCGGTCGGCAGATTAGGGGTTAATAAGTTTAGGTAGGTGGCGGCGATGTTGGGGGGGGCAGATTGGGGGTAATAAATATAATATAGGTGTCGGTGATGTTAGGGGCAGTGGATTAGGGGTTCATAGTTATAATGTAGGTAGCGGCGGTGTATGGAGCGGCAGATTAGGGGTTAATAATATAATGTAGGTGTCAGCGATAGCGGGGGTGGCAGATTAGGGGTTAATAAGTGTAAGGTTAGGGGTGTTTAGACTCAGGGTACATGTTAGGGTGTTAGGTGTAGACTTAGAGAGTGTTTCCCCATAGGAAACAATGGGGCTACGTTAGGAGCTGAACGCTGCTTTTTTGCAGGTGTTAGGTTTTTTTTCAGCCAGCTCAGCCCCATTGTTTCCTATGGGGATATCGTACACAAGCAAGTTTTTCCAGCTTACCGCTACCGTAGGCAACGCTGGTATTGAGGGTTGAAGTGGCGCTAAATTATGATCAACGCTCCCTTTTCTGAGCCTAACGCAGTCACTCAGACAACTCTAAATACCAGCGTTGTCTTAAGGGAGCGCTGGGAAAAAAAGCAGCGTTAGCACCGCGGGTCTTTACCGACAAAACTCTAAATCTAGGCGCTAAGCTCCTCATTGCCCGAAAAGGGCATTTGTATGGGCATTGCCCTTAAAATGGCATTTAGCTCTTTTACCTGCCCAGACCCTACTCTAAAAATAAAACCCACCCAAAAAAAACCTTAAATAAACCTAACACTAACCCCGACGATCCACTTACAGTTTTTGAAGTTCCGCTTGAAGGATCCATCCAGCTGGCAAGAAGTCTTCATCCGGGCGGCAAGAAGTCTTCATCCGGGCGGCTCTTCTATCTTCATACATTCTGCGCGGAGCGGGTCCATCCTAAAGACATCCAGGGCGGAGCTCCTCTTCAATGCGGTCAAAACTGGAACTTAAATGCAAGTGATGTCATCCAAGATGGCGTCCCTTGCATTCCTAGTGGCTGAAAGGTTCCAATCAGCCAATAGGATTAGAGCTGCTAAAATCCTATTGGCTGTTCCAATCAGCCAATAGGATTTGAGCAGCTCTCATCCTATTGGCTGTTCCAATAGGATGGAACAGCCAATAGTATAGAATGAGAGCTGCTCAAATCCTATTGGCTGACTGGAACAGCCAATAGGATTTTAGCATAGGATTTACTGTTGGGGGGTGTTTGTATTTTTTTTTTTAGGTGAAAGAGCTGATTTCTTTGGGGCAATGCCCTGCAAAAGGCCCTTTTAAGGGCCTTTGGTAATTTATTGTAGGCAGGGTTTTTTTTTATTTTGGGGGGGCTTTTTTATTTTGATAGGGCTATTAGATTAGGTGTAATTCGTTTTTATTTTTGATACTGTGGTTTGTTTGTTTTTGTAACTTAGTGTTTGTTTGTTTTTGTAACTTAGTGGGGGGGGGGGGGGTTGTAACTTAGTGGGTTTTTTGTTGCAATTTAGTCATTTTTTTTTTTTAAATATTTTTATTGAGGTATAAATGCATTACAACAAGTAAATGACATAAAAGTAAGAGAGTTACAATAACCTCTATATCTTCATATAGGGTTCAGTTTGTTGCATAACAAAAATAGTAAACACAAATTGAAAATAAACCTCAAATTTTCCATTTTTTGTTGCTAATAAACTAGGACATTTTCAAATATTATTTTCATATCTAAAATACTCTTAGAGATATAGTTATATCCATTATATCACAGACAAATTTAGTGATACAAAATACATACCTCACATTATAACAAAGAGAAAAAACTAACATAGATGAAATAGAGAGATGTCACAATAATACTTTCAAAATAAAAGGTAGCGGTACATATAAGATAAACCATTTAAGTAGGTCTTCCAAGTAGGAAGGTACATTATGGGGGGGGGGGGGGGGGAAGAGGTGGTAAACTGAATATAATGAAGTAACAAAGGTGTGAGAGGGGGCAACCGTGATCCAAATTAGCTAGGGGTATTTATTCTATCTTGTAGCAGCCTTAGAATATTTGTGTGGTTGGAATGGAGAGTTAATTAACTGTAAATAGAGGGGGATCAGCCCCCAACAAAAGAGGACAGGGCAACATTTGATGAACTATATGTGTATAGCTAAGGTATATGGGCTATCTTATATCTGTATAGTAAGTTAGTGAAGGGCAGGAAATAGCGCATAACTAATAACATACATATTAAAGAGCCTTAAGTGACAGTAATACGACATCACATTATCCATCTGGACATATAGAGCTAAGTGCCACCCAAAGTCCTACGCCTGCCACTTGACAATCAATATATAGCCACTTTATAAGTATTAAGCATATAGAAATCCGGGTCACTTATCTTACAAATACCCTCATGACATAATTTAACAGTTAGACTAGATAAAGCAAAATGGCCCAAATACCAACCACCCATATAGGTTAAAATATGGCAGAAGTATAGAGAACACATGCAAGCAACAACCCAATGTGGGGAAAAGTGTTCTACATATATAAGTCACAAACCCCACATATAAAACATATCCACATGTAGAGTAAAAAAAAAAAAAAAAAATTCCCATGAGTGGTGTCCCATCCGACAAAAAAAATTGTTACATAAGCAAACAAGACAGGGATCGTAATGTACACTACAAATACTTAAATACATATATGAAGAGAGTGTATGTGATAGGTAGCAGGTACTCTTACAGCCACCTACTTCACGTAGCACAGCAAACTTAAACATTAAAACGAAGAAATATAAGGGAATGCGTGCAAGGGAGTAATAGCAAAGAAATAACTAACATTTTGTCCTGCCCAAAACACATGGCTAACATTCTATATAATCAGCCGTAATACGGACGGTTATCAGTCCAAAGGCAACCAGACAAGTCTATCTAATGATCTCTGCAGTAACCCCATAGAAGATGGTGGACTTAGGGATCTGCCGGACAGTTCATCTAGCCAATACCCCTAGGGCTTGTTAACTCCAACCCCGGTAATGGACCTTGTCTGCTCTCCTCAACTACAACAGCAGGTAAGTGAGCTTCTTCTTGAATCTCCTTAATGAACAACTCCGTTAGTGAGTGAAAGAATCTCCGAACCCCAAGCATGGGAGATATCTGGGCAGGTGCAGACATAGTGCAGACTTCTGTCTCCGCGGAGCTATGTAGATGACATGGGGAAGTTATGCCCACCACCTGATATCGGAGCCATCTGTCGTCCGGTGCTTCAGCTGGGGATGCTGCGTTCTCAGGGCTTCCTGCCATGCCTTTCCATGAGTCATTCAAGATGAGTGGTGGACGCCGGGGCCCCAAAGCGCCATCCGCTTCACAAACAGCCATGGAAGCATGGTGTAATATGGAGGAGCTTGTAGTGACCGCATCGGTCGGACAAACTGCAGTTTGAAGTGTATGAGCAAATGCAGCCTGATAACTGTCCAAGAGCTTACCCAGTTCTCTGAGGATATATGCCGCTGGATCCATATTGTCTCTCACAATAGCTTTCAGTGCAAAAGGCCACGTAACTGCAAAAAGTCAATTTTTCCCCTTCATTAGCTGTTCGCTGCGTAGGTAAAAAATGGCCGCCACTTAGCACTCTGATCAAGAAAACAAGCATAAGTGAGGTAGAATTGTATCCAAGGGTCATCTCACTGTTCAATTTTAAGTATCCGAAGCCTCTGCCCCTAGAAGTTCCAGTTGATATTAGAATAAGGGAGCTTGAGCGGTCGCCAAATTTGGTTATTGCATATAGTGTAGCCGGAGCTACCATGAGATGCGACCGCTCATCTTCAGTGCTAGCTCCGCCCCCCAATTTAGTCATTTTTAATAGTAGATTTAAATAATTTGAGTAGGGTTAGGGTTTTTTAATATAGTTAATTTAATTGCTAGTTTAATGTAATTGTAGTATAATAGTTAGGGTAGGTTAATTAATAGTTTAATATAGTTTATTTTAATTCTAAAGGTAAGTTTTAATTTATTATAAGAGAAGGATTTTGTAATTTTAATGTAAAGTTAGCAGGTTGTTAAGTTTAGGGGTTAATAGCTTAATTTAGTTTATGGCGATGTGGGGGGCTTGTGGTTTAGGGGTTAATAGGTTTAGTTAATGGTAGTAATGTGGGAGGCCAGAGGTTTAGGGGTTAATACATTTATTTAGGTGGCGGTGGGGTCCGGGAGCGGTGGGATAGGGGTTAATAACTTTATTTAGGAGGCGACGGGGTCCGAGAGCTGTGGAATAGGGGTTAATACATTTATTTAGTAGTGGAGGGGTCCGGGAGCGGTGGGATAGGGGTTGATAAATTTTATTTAGGTTGCGGCGAGGTCGGGCGGCAGATTAGGGGTGTTTAGACTCGGGGCTTATGTTAGGGTGTTAGGTGTAAACATTACTGGTTTTCTAACATTTAAATCAATAGGATATCTGGCAGCATCGAACATAAGCTTTCGCTGCTTTCAGACTCCCATTGATTCCTATGGCATCCGCTGCCTCCAGGGTGGCGGATTGAAAACCAGGTACGCTGGGCCGGAATAGCAGCGAGCGTACCAGTTAACTATTTGATAACTTTTAAAAAGTGTCAAATAGTGCCGAATGTGTATTCAGAACATCTGTAATGTCATAAGCATTGATCTGTGTCGGATTGAGACCGGTGGATCGTTTGTTACGTCACAGATTTCAATTTTTGCTGGTCTGTAGGCTGTGATAATTAGGTCGAATGAAGTTCGCCACAATTACGCTGCAGAGTTCCAGCATATTTGTGATTGATGGCTTGATAAATATCCCCCTCTGCATCAACAACACTGCTTAGCCTGGTTTTGCTACATAGATTATTTATTCTTTCTATGTCAGAGTTCACAATATTCTTTGAATGAGTTAAAATCTCAAATTGAGAAATCTGTTCCTTTTTTAAACTTACGTTGAACATTATTAACTGTAAGATAAAAATTGGTTTAGAATAAAAGATTTGTATACAAAATCCACAGATCGTAGTAATCTGCTTGATAAAGTTTCCATCCCACTAGTGTTTTTAAAAGTGTTCCGTAATATAATTTACCAGCTCCGATTAATTTCCATGAAAATTGGACATCAGGCAAATCAATTGCACTTTATGGTTATAGATCAGGCACCTAGGAAAACTGGGGGGCCGACAGGCTTAAAGATTTATTGTATAGGGAGGCTACATGAATCTGGGCTTTGGATACTATGGGGCATATGTGCGAGTGGACATGATACGAAGTAGCGTATCATGTCTGCTGCACATCGATAAATGCCGACAGCATATCATTACACCAGCAGTTCTTGTGAATTGCTTGTGCAATGCTGCCCCCTGCAGATTCGCTAGCAGGGGGTGTCAATCAACCCGATCGTATTCGATCGGGTTGATTTTTGTCCGCGGCCTCAGAGCAGGCGGACACGTTATGTAGCAGCGGTCTTTAGAAACAAGGGGTATCCATACAGAGCTTGATAAATATGCCCCTATGTGTCCTAGAGGTATGAACAGGGAATTTGATTGTATTGCAAAATGTGTGGTATCTTGACAAAGGGACTGGAACCCCAAAACGTTGCTGAAACTGATAAATGTATTACACTTTTGTATCCTGAGAGTGTAACCGCCTTTTTTTGTAACATTAATTAAACATTTTAAATGAATATGAAATCCAACATTTTAGATAGATTTAGATAGATGCTACAAGCATTGCTACAAAACGGTCTTAATTAGCACAAGTACAGCCATTATTCAAAAACAATTATGGAGTTTGAAATATTGCTTTCTTCATTAAAATACCACTTGAAAGTATTCTTTTATTTAAATGGACATTGTAACATTTTTGTTGCATCTAATTTAAAATGTATTGTATCTCATTAATATATTGCAGCTTTTTCTAAAAGAAAATTATATATACAGTATGTGTGTGTATTCCTGAGCGGAAAAAAATCCTCTTTTTGCTTGTGGGAAGTGTCACTGTCCACCAATAAAATGCAGCTAAGCTTCTGTCTCACGGATGAATAATGTACTTCACAATATTTTCAGAATGCAAATTAACTGTTTTTCATGCAAAAAATATTTGTAACATAGCTAGTAGTAATTCCATATGCATATATAAGGCCCTTTAAATATGATACACTTGGATTTCAGACACCAAAATCACCTTATGCAACGTTTATGCTCCGAACGAAAACCAACACAGCTTCTTTCAAAAACTCTCACACTTACTCACACAGTGGTCTCACACCAAATTATTCTTAGCAGGAGACTTTAACATCACCATGTCGACCATTAGAGCAGGTGACACTAAACCCTTAACCAACAAACAAACTAGGCACAATCGTATAGTGAAATCAATACAAGAAACCCTTTTGCCTCACTCTCTAATAGATTCCTGGATGACATTATATGGCTTGACCAATGACACAACATTTTATTCGGCAGCACATAAAACTTATATCAGATTGGACTACATATATGTCAGTCAAATACTCCAGCCCCTCTTACTAAATTCTCAAATCCATGCTTGCGTATGGTCTGATCACTCAATTATCACCCTACAGGTGGATGGTCTAAGTGATCCAAAAAGAAGTAAAACGTGGACCTTCGATAAGTCATACCTCAGAAATCCCCAAACACACGATAAAGTGCTTAAACTACTGAATGAATATTGGCATCTAAACACAAACACAGTAACAAATCCAGGGATTACCTGGGCTGCTCATAAAGCGGTCCTAAGGGGGATACTTATCAAGGAGAAATCGCTACAGATTAGACAATTTAGACAACAGATAAAACAGCTCCACACAGAAATTGAAGACCTAGAAAGGCGTCACAAACACACTAAGACTACAGCCAACCTAAAAACTCTCCACTCGAAAAAATCAGTACTAGCTACATTCCTCCACTCACAAGCCACTAGAGCCATACAAAACCGACAAGCACAATATTTTATATTTGCAAACAAACCAGATAGATACATGGCACATAAAATCCGGGAGCGCTGTAGAGCCTCAGTGATCTCCCTAATTGAGACACCTAACAACACAACAACTTCGCACCCACAAGAGATTGTAGATACTTTTGCGACATACTATGGCGACCTCTATGATGGGAGGAAAGTCATTCACACTTTAGAGACAGAGACACTTACTTCGACTTTCTTTAACCACAATCTACTTCGAACCATATCCAAAGATCAGAGAGACGCATTAAATACCCCCATAACCACTATAGAAATAATAGGGGCGATCAAAGATCTGAAGCCGGGGAAAGCGGCGGGGCCGGATGGCTTTCCAGGCGAATATTACAAGCTTTTCAAAGTAGCACTGATCCCACACCTACTTAAATTTTGTAACCATGTTATGGAAGGGGGACCCATTCCACCTGAGCTCCTGGCTGCGAAAATAGTAGTAATCCCCAAACCAGGAAAGGACCATAAAAAATGCCAAAATTATCGCCCAATATCCCTTATTAATCAAGACCTCAAGATATTTACAAAGATATTAGCTAACCGACTTAAACACATCATACCGCATCTGGTCCACCCAGACCAGGTGGGTTTCATTAAAGGAAGGGAAGCCCCAGACAACATACGCAAAGTCACTAATTTAATCCAAACCCTAAAAGAATCACATACGCCTTCCCTTCTCCTATCATTGGATGCAGAGAAGGCATTCGATAGAATTGATTGGAATTACATGTTTCTAGTGCTACATAAGATGGGTTTTGAGGGAGCAATAGTGAAGGCCCTGAGAGCTATCTATTCAGCGCCAGGAGCTCAGGTATCATCGGCGGGATACAAATCCCAACCCTTTCCTATCCGTAACGGGACCAGGCAGGGGTGCCCCCTTTCTCCACTTCTCTTTGCTCTGTGCATAGAGCCTCTAGCCGCTAAAATCAGATCAAACAAAGATATAACAGGAGTAAAGACAGACACCAGGGAATATAAATTAGCCTTATTTGCGGATGATATCCTACTAACTATGACGAACCCCCTAATATCGCTGCCCAATCTTTCCCAAACTTTAGAGACTTTTTCTAGTATTTCAGGTTTCAAAATAAACACAGAGAAATGTGAGGCACTTCCCATTGAGATACCCCGTCACACTCAGACACTTTTAGAATTCAATTTCAAATTTAAATGGATGAAACACTCCTTAAAATACCTGGGAATCCACTTGACAGCATGCCCTATGCAACTCTATAAAGCAAATTATACGCCATTGTTTAAACAAATTAGAAAAGATTTATTAAAATGGAAATCTTATAAATTTTCATGGATGGGTAGGGTAGCTGCGGTTAAGATGACCACTTTACCGAGAATTCTATACCTATTTAGAACTTTACCTATTAAGATAGTTACAAAAGACCTAGAAGCATTACAAAAAGAAATACTTATATACATTAGAGGAGATAAGACAAACAGAATTGCGAAATCCATACTTAATAGGCATAAGAAATTGGGAGGTATTGGGGCCCCTAATTTAATAGAATATTACAAAGCAGCCCGATTAGCACAAGATAGCTTACTCCTAAAAAGAAATAAGGAAATAATATGGCCTACATTAGAAGCAACCTTAGGCGGCTGGGGCGAAACTGATACAATTATTTGGGAACCAGTGAAAGTACAGTCTGCTCAGAAGACTGCTAACCCCTACACTACTAACCTCACAATCGATATGTGGAAAGAAGCAAAAACAAAATACAACCTCATGCCACAACACTCTTTATATACACCGATAAGATATATCCTGCCCAGTGAAATCTGGGCACAACTGCAGAAATGGGAAAATAAGGGGTTATACAGAGTGGCAGATTTCATGGAGGGCGGAGGACCTCTTACATTTACCCAACTCCAGACAAAACTGAGCCCCCTGACGCTACATTGGTATATGTACTTACAAATATACTCAGCGATCCGATCATACCTGAAAATGCCTAGAAATAATAGCACTACACCATTAGAAACCTTATGCAAATCCGAGGAACGTGACAAACATACTATTTCTACCCTATATGTGGCCATTCAGACCTCACATTCCAACATAAAAACTACCACCATGTTAGCCTGGGAAAGAGAACTACATACCAGTAAAGACATTAAAGATTGGGAGAGAATTTTCCAAAATGCAGAAAAAGGGTTGATAAGTGTAGACCTTAAGGAAAATGTTGTTAAGACAATATACAGATGGTATTTAACACCCACAAGAACAGCTCATATGAACAAACAAGGAAGCACCTTATGTTACAGAGGATGCGGTGAAATAGGTACATATAGGCACATGTGGTGGGACTGCAAGGAAGTGGCGGGGATATGGAAGCAACTCTCTTCTTTCCTTAGTCGACTCTTAAATGTAGATATAGATCTTACAATCCAACATGCTCTCCTACATATTCATATGGGTAGACTCAACAAACATATCAATACATTTATAAGAATACTGTGTACAATTACGAGGATCTGCATAGCCAGACACTGGAAGATAGGTAGCCCAACCTGGACAGAAATTTACAATAAAATCCAATATACATACAATATGTACGAATTAGCAGCACATACCCTAGATAACAGAGAGGTAGTCCAAATGGTGTGGTACTATTGGATAACTAAATCAGAATAGGAGACATAAGACTAGTATGAGGAACAGGCTTAGATGGCTTAAATAGAGATAAATCCTTTATTAACTTTATACACATACAACATAGCTTAAAGTATGATGTGTCGTCACACCCCCCCCCCCCTGTCCCCCCCCCCTACCCTCACCCCACCCCTTGTTAATTGTTATACCTTACCCTTTCATTGATGTGAGGTAACTACAACTGAAATCAAACAGTAACTTGGAAAATGGATAGAACTCCATTGTACGTTATAACTTAGTGCATCAAAAGACTTTATGAGAAATAATCAAAAACAAACACTTTTTATTTATAGTCGTTGTTTGATATTCAAGAAGATTTATAGATAATACATCATAGTTTACGGACTGCGGAGTAATGGTTCGAGCATGCCTCTGTTATGTTAACCAAATTATCAAGTGTATGTAATTAAGGTTTTGTAAGCCTGATCCCCGTAGATCCTGAAGATAGTGATGATTACGGTGGAAGGTATGTCTATCAATGTTTATGTTATTTTTTCCACTTCTTTTTGCAAAATAATAAAAAATATTCAAACATAAATATGATACACTTGGGCGCACAGATGCACTTCTCATTTGGCGAGCTGAGGCGAATGCATAGGAGAATAGAGAGGAGAATTTTCAGAATGCTTGATAAATCTTGCTCAAAGGGCTTGATTTTACATCCACGGGCAGACAGGGGTGGACATATTTGCCACTGTCTGTCCGACTTCTCTAGTGGGCAGCAATCCGCTGCCCGCATTTACTATTGCACACGAGCACTCCTGTGCGCTCGCGTTCAACCCCACCACCTGCCCACGCACCGCCAATCACACACGGGCAGGAGCTGTCAATCTCCATCAGTCGGAGAACAGGGCAGAGAAGCAGCGGTCTGATGAGAGAAGGGCTTGATACATCGAGCTCAACGTTTTTTTTATGTCTCTCTAATTGTTAAATTATATTTGTATAATTGTACAATTTGTCATATATGCTACAGCTTTACCTCTGCATTCAGGAAGATCGCTCCAATTACCACTTGCAGTGCAAGTAGCGGTATCATTCCCGAACATAACGTAACGCGGCAGACACTCATACTTAACCAGGTCCAAATATGAAGATATGTTCTGTACTTTGGGAAAGTCGGAGGCAATTTTTCCATTTTCAGGTACAGGTGGAATAGAGCAAGTTATCGCTGAAACAGAAAAATATATATATATATCAAAATCTATGTATATAAAATTATTTGTCTTTATATTGTGCAAAATTAGCTGTAGGAGCCGGACAGGTTTGTATGAATATAATATAAACTAATGCATATTAAAGTAATATGAAAATGTTAGAGCAGATCAATTTATATCATGATGCTGCTTCCCAGACACACATATCACTACATAAAACATCTCAGCAAACAATAACAATGATAAGAGACATATGTGTGCAACCACCAATCAGCAGCTAGCTCAGTGCACTGCTGCTCCTGAGCCTACCTAGAAATATTTACAACAAAATATATAAATAGAACAAAGTAAAGGGATGATCCCAGTCTATTGTTTGATAAGTATTGTCATGTTAAAGGGATATGAAACCCAAAAATGTTTTTTGTGGTTCAGACAAAGCATATACTATTTTAAAAAATTTTCCAATTTATTTCTGTTGTCAAATTTGCTTAGTTTCCATGTAAAAATTCTGTGTTGAAGAAATACCTAGATAGACATCTAGAGCGCTACATGACAGGAAATTGTGCTCTTGCAAATGGATAACACTCTTGAAAACTGCTGCCATATAGTGCCCCGGAATAGGCTAGGTTCCTAATCTTACGTAAAAGCACAACAATTTACTCTACACCAAAGAGTCCGTTTAAAACATAACCTTTAATTCATCAGTTTAAAAACATCAACGGAGAACAATCCAATAGATCTTACGCGTTTCTCGCTTCAAGGAGCACTTAGCCATGATCTTATGTGTTTTTCACGCTTCAAAGAGTGCTTAGTCATAGATCAATGACTAAGCGCTCTTTGAAGCGGGAAAAACACATGAGATCTGCTGGATTGTCCTCCGCTGATGTTTTTAAACTGATGAATAAAAGATTATGTTTTTAAGGACTCTGGCGTGCAGCAAGCTTTTGTGCTTTTAAATATGCTTTTGTGATGTGGTTCTTGCTAGCACCTGCACGGCAGTTTACTGAAGCAGTGGGTTCCCTATTCGATCTGTTGCAGCAGATTTTGTGTGTATACTAAGCTTTTCAACAAAAGATACAGGGAGAACGAGGAAACAATTATAATAGAAGTCATTTAGAAAGTTGTTTCAAATGACATGCTCGATCTGAATCATGGAAGAAAATTCTTCGGGTTCATATCCCTTTAATGACTACAGATATCAATATTATCACAATCTGCTATTTTTTAAAGTTTATCTGCATAGCTTTTTTCCCCCATTTTTTGTTTAGAAGAAAAAATGTCCCTATACTTAACATGTGCCAGACCATTTTTCTGATCAAAATCTCAATTCATAATCCTTAATTACACATTTACAGGACAGTTTTTACTTAACGAGTTTAAGAGCTTCGCTTTTCAACTTATTACAGAGGACCCCAACATTTTGTAATGTAATATCGGTTTTTGCACCTAGGCAAATCACACTGAAATCATTATAAGGAATCAAACTGTGTAGGATTAAAAGGGATATGAAACCCAAACATTTTCTTTAGTGATTCAGACAGAGCAAACCATTTAAAAAAAGTTTCCTATTTACTTTGATTATCAAATTTGTTTTGTTCCCATGTTATTCTGTGTTGAAGAGATACCTAGGTATGCATCTGGAACACTATATAGCAAGAAAAAAAATAGAAAGTTGTTTTAAATCTTTTCTTAATCTTTTGTGCCATCTTTACTCTGTGATTGTTTATCTCCTAAACATTTTTGTACATCTGTGAATATTAATACAAATTATATTTAAAAAAAGAAAGAAAAGAAAGTTGTTTCAAATCACATGCTCTATCTGAATCATGAAAGAATTTTGGGTTTCATATTCCTTTAATTGATTTATCATAAAGGGACACTGTATTCAAAACAAAAATATGTTATCCATATGAAAGGGCAGCATTTAAACATATAAGAATAATCTGCTTGAAAAAATATGGAGTAGAATCAGGTTATTTTTATGTATAGGGACAGTAAAGTCAAAATTACACATTCAAGATTAAGATTACACATGTAATTTTAAACAACTTTTTAATTTATTTCTACTATCCAATTATCTTTGTTCTCCTGATATCCTTGTTAAAGATTAAACAGAGGTAGAATGATAGGCGCTTAGGAGCGTGCATGTGTTTTTAGAAATCTATGGCCTAGATTTAGAGTTGGGCGGTAGCCGTCAAAACCAGCGTTAGAGGCTCCTAACGCTGGTTTTAGGCTACCGCCGGTATTTGGAGTCAGTCAGGAAAGGGTCTAACGCTCACTTTCCAGCCGCGACTTTTCCATACCGCAGATCCCCTTACGTCATTTGCATATCCTATCTTTTCAATGGGATCTTTCTAACGCCGGTATTTAGAGTCGTGGCTGAAGTGAGCGTTAGAAATCTAACGACAAAACTCCAGCCGCAGAAAAAAGTCAGTAGTTAAGAGCTTTCTGGGCTAACGCCGGTTTATAAAGCTCTTAACTACTGTGCTCTAAAGTACACTAACACCCATAAACTACCTATGTACCCCTAAACCGAGGTACCCCCACATCGCCGCCGCTATATTTAAATTTTTTAACCCCTAATCTTCCGCTCCGTACACTGCCGCCAACTACGTTATCCCTATGTACCCCTAATCTGCTGCCCCTAACACCGCCGACCCCTATATTATATTTATTAACCCCTAATCTGCCGCCCCCGCTATCGCTGACTCCTGCATATTATTATTAACCCCTAATCTGCCGCTCCGTACACCACCGCCACCTACATTATAGCTATGTACCCCTAATCTGCTGCCCCTAACACCGCCGACCCCTATATTATATTTATTAACCCCTAATCTGCCCCCCTCAACCTCGCCTCCACCTGCCTACACTTATTAACCCCTAATCTGCCAAGTGGACCGCACCGCTACTATAATAAAGTTATTAACCCCTAATCCGCCTCACTCCCGCCTCAATAACCCTATAATAAATAGTATTAACCCCTAATCTGCCCTCCCTAACATCGCCGACACCTAACTTCAATTATTAACCCCTAATCTGCCGACCTAATCTCGCCGCTACTGTAATAAATGGATTAACCCCTAAAGCTAAGTCTAACCCTAACATTAACACCCCCCTAAATTAAATATAATTTAAATCTAACTAAATAAATTAACTCTTATTAAATAAATTATTCCTATTTAAAGCCAAATACTTACCTGTAAAATAAACCCTAATATAGCTACAATATAAATTATAATTATATTATAGCTATTTTAGGATTTATATTTATTTTACAGGTAACGTTGTATTTATTTTAACTAGGTACAATAGCTATTAAATAGTTAAGAACTATTTAATAGCTAAAATAGTTAAAATAATTACAAATTTACCTGTAAAATAAATCTTAACCTAAGTTACAATTAAACCTAACACTACACTATCAATAAATAAATAAAATAAAATACCTACAATTACCTACAATTAAACCTAACACTACACTATCAATAAATGAATTAAATACAATACCTACAAATAACTACAATTAAATAAACTAACTAAAGTACAAAAAATAAAAAAGAACTAAGTTACAAAAAATAAAAAAATATTTACAAACGTTAGAAAAATATAACAACAATTTTAAACTAATTACACCTACTCTAAGCCCCCTAATAAAATAACAAAGCCCCCCAAAATAAAAAAATGCCCTACCCTATTCTAAATGAAAAAAGTTCAAAGCTCTTTTACCTTACCAGCCCTGAACAGGGCCCTTTGCGGGGCATGCCCCAAGAAATTCAGCTCTTTTGCCTGTAAAAAAACACATACAATACCCCCCCAACATTACAACCCACCACCCACATACCCCTAATCTAACCCAAACCCCCCTTAAATAAACCTAACACTAAGCCCCTGAAGATCTTCCTACCTTATCTTCACCTCATCGGGTATCACCGATCGGTCCTGGCTCCAAAATCTTCATCCAACCCAAGCGGGGGCTGGCGATCCATAATCCTGCGGCTGAAGAGGTCCAGAAGAGGCTCCAAAGTCTTCATCCTATCCGGGAAGAAGAGGCGATCCAGACCGGCAACCATCTTGATCCAAGCGGTATCTTCTATCTTCATCCGATGAGGAACGGCTCCATCGTGAAGACCTCCAGCGCGGACCAATCTTCTTCCGACGACGTCCAACTGAAGAATGACGGTTCCTTAAAGGGACGTCATCCAAGATGGCGTCCCTCGAATTCCGATTGGCTGATAGGATTCTATCAGCCAATCGGAATTAAGGTAGGAAAATTCTGATTGGCTGATGGAATCAGCCAATCAGAATCAAGTTCAATCCGATTGGCTGATCCGATCAGCCAATCAGATTGAGCTCGCATTCTATTGGCTGTTCCGATCAGCCAATAGAATGCAAGCTCAATCTGATTGGCTGATCGGATCGGTCAATCGGATTGAACTTGATTCTGATTGGCTGATTCCGGAATTCGAGGGACGCCATCTTGGATGACGTCCCTTAAAGGAACCGTCATTCTTCAGTTGGACGTCGTCGGAAGAAGATTTGTCCACGCTGGAGGTCTTCACGATGGAGCCGTTCCTCATCAGATGAAGATAGAAGATGCCGCTTGGATCAAGATGGTTGCCGGTCTGGATCGCCTCTTCTTCCCGGATAGGATGAAGACTTTGGTGCCTCTTCTGGACCTCTTCAGCCGCAGGATTATGGATCGCCAGCCCCCCGCTTGGGTTGGATGAAGATTTTGGAGCCAGGACCGATCGGTGATAACCGGTGAGGTGAAGATAAGGTAGGAAGATCTTCAGGGGCTTAGTGTTAGGTTTATTTAAGGGGGGTTTGGGTTAGATTAGGGGTATGTGGGTGGTGGGTTGTAATGTTGGGGGGGGGTATTGTATGTGTCTTTTTACAGGCAAAAGAGCTGAATTTCTTTGGGCATGCCCCGCAAAGGGCCCTGTTCAGGGCTGGTAAGGTAAAAGAGCTTTGAACTTTTTTCATTTAGAATAGGGTAGGGCATTTTTTTATTTTGGGGGGCTTTGTTATTTTATTAGGGGGCTTAGAGTAGGTGTAATTAGTTTAAAATTGTTGTAATATTTTTCTAATGTTTGTAAATATTTTTTTATTTTTTGTAACTTAGTTCTTTTTTTATTTTTTGTACTTTAGTTAGTTTATTTAATTGTAGTTATTTGTAGGTATTGTATTTAATTCATTTATTGATAGTGTAGTGTTAGGTTTAATTGTAGGTAATTGTAGGTATTTTATTTAATTTATTTATTGATAGTGTAGTGTTAGGTTTAATTGTAACTTAGGTTAGGATTTATTTTACAGGTAATTTTGTAATTATTTTAACTATTTTAGCTATTAAATAGTTCTTAACTATTTAATAGCTATTGTACCTGGTTAAAATAAATACAAAGTTACCTGTAAAATAAATATAAATCCTAAAATAGCTATAATATAATTATAATTTATATTGTAGCTATATTAGGATTTATTTTACAGGTAAGTATTTAGCTTTAAATAGGAATAATTTATTTAATAAGAGTTAATTTATTTCGTTAGATTTAAATTATATTTAACTTAGGGGGGGTGTTAGTGTTAGGGTTAGACTTAGCTTTAGGGGTTAATACATTTATTAGAATAGCGGTGAGCTCCAGTGGGCAGATTAGGGGTTAATGTTTGAAGTTAGGTGTCGGCGATGTTAGGGAGGGCAGATTAGGGGTTAATACTATTTATTATAGGGTTATTGAGGCGGGAGTGAGGCAGATTAGGGGTTAATAACTTTATTATAATAGCGATGCGGTCCGCTCGGCAGATTAGGGGTTAATAAGTGTAGGCAGGTGGAGGCGACGTTGTGGGGGGCAGATTTGGGGTTACTAAATATAATATAGTGGTCGGCGGTGTTAGGGGCAGCAGATTAGGGGTACATAGGGATAATGTAAGTAGCGGTGGTTTACGGAGCGGCAGATTAGGGGTTTAAAAAAATATGCAGGGGTCAGCAATAGAGGGGGCGGCAGAATAGGGGTTAATAAGTGTAAGGTTAGGGGTGTTTAGACTCGGGGTACATGTTAGAGTGTTAGGTGCAGACGTAGGAAGTGTTTCCCCATAGCAAACAATGGGGGCTGCGTTAGGAGCTGAACGCGGCTTTTTTGCAGGTGTTAGTTTTTTTTCCAGCTCAAACAGCCCCATTGTTTTCTATGGGGGAATCGTGCACGAGCACGTTTTTGAAGCTGGCCGCGTCCGTAAGCACCGCTGGTATCGAGAGTTGAAGTTGCGGTAAATATGCTCTACGCTCCTTTTTTGGAGCCTAACGCAGCCATTCTGTGAACTCTAAATACCAGCGGTATTTAAAAGGTGCGGCCAGAAAAAAGCCAGAGTAGCTAACGCACCCCTTTGGCAGCAGAACTCTAAATCTAGGCGTATGGCAGCAGTTTTTGTATAATATTGCTATAAACATTGTTGCTAACACTGCTGCCATATGTTTGCCAAGAGAACTGATTTTCTAAAATGTATTGTCCTATCCAATACACGTAAGTTTAAATTGAAGGTCAAGTCCGGGTGCCTCGTTCACGTTGTTCAGCTCTTTATTTGAAATGAACTCGACTTTCTTTCATCATTTTGACCATATTTTATTTATCACGGTTTTTTTTTACCTTTTATTTGTTCACCATTATACTGTACTCATCCACCTGCCATCTTAGATAACTTGATTGACATATATCTAAGATCTAATGCCACAACGTTACTTCTAAGTATTGCGCATGCGTAACTTCATGAGGAGCTTCATGTCTCTGAGGCTCCTTTATGAGACGTGCATGCGTATTCAGCTTCCTGTTTCCAAAATCGATACATCACAACAACAATAACAATCGCGTACAAGTAAGTAACAAGAAGCTGCCAATATTCTGGTGCACATACGCATGCACAGTTTTTTTCTTAAGTTGTGCATGCGCTTTAGACGGACATAGAGAGCGTGTTTGACTGCTCGTTACGTCACTAATACAGAATAAGAAAGTGTTGGAGGGGAGGAGTCCCAATGAAAATGGGGTAGGATTTTTATATTTCGTTTTTAAAAAAAAGGAAGATGCAGATAAAAAAAAAGTTAGTTACTAGGATGCTTATAAGATATTTAATAAACTTCAGTAGGGAAGTGACGAAAATTGACCTTCACTTTAATTCTTACTTTACTGTCCCTTTAACATTGTACCACAACCAGTTGTATACTTCCTATTAATATGTGTATATACATATATATTTATGTGTTAATATGCTTATATACATATATATTTATGTGTTATTATGTGTATATACATATATATTTATGTGTTATTATGTGTATATACATATATATTTATGTGTTAATATGCTTATATACATATATATTTATGTGTTATTATGTGTATATACATATATATTTATGTGTTAATATGTGTATATACATATATATTTGTGTTAATATGTGTATATACATATATATTTCTGTGTTATTATGTGTATATACATATATATTTATGTGTTATTATGTGTATATACATATATATTTATGTGTTAATATGCTTATATACATATATATTTATGTGTTAATATGCTTATATACATATATATTTATGTGTTACTATGCTTATATACATATATATTTATGTGTTAATATGCTTATATACATATATATTTATGTGTTAATATGCTTATATACATATATATTTATGTGTTACTATGTGTATATACATATATATTTATGTGTTAATATGCTTATATACATATATATTTATGTGTTATTATGTGTATATACATATATATTTATGTGTTAATATGTGTATATACATATATATTTATGTGTTAATATGTGTATATACATATATATTTATGTGTTAATATGTGTATATACATATATATTTATGTGTTATTATGTGTATATACATATATATTTATGTGTTATTATGTGTATATACATATATATTTATGTGTTAATATGTGTATATACATATATATTTATGTGTTAATATGCTTATACACATATATATTTATGTGGTTATATGTGTATATACATATATATTTATGTGTTAATATGTGTATATACATATATATTTATGTATTTATATGTGTATATAGATATACTGTATATTTATGTGTTAATATGCTTATAGACATATATATTTATCTGTTTATATATGTATATACATATATATTTATGTGTTTATATGTCTATATACATATATATTTATGTGTTTATATGTCTATATACATATATTAACACATAAATATATATATATATAAGCATATACATATATATTTAAATGAATAAGTCAGTCCCCATAGACCGCTATGTAAAGGCACTTTTCAGTGCTGTATAACACCTCACTTCCTCTCAATTTAACCCCTTAAAACTGCTTTGTGCAGTTATTATTAAAAAAATATAGATGCTTCATTTTTTTATTTTAATAAAGGCACCATACACTTTATTTTGGGGGCAATTGGGGGACATTTTTAAAATTAACCAGAGATCTAAACTTGTAATGTCTGGTTATTTATTGTGCGCCCATAAACGGGCGAATTTGCCCATTTAAAGTAGTGAGTGTAGCTGCCCCCTCATTTACCCCACCTTCCCCTCAGCGATCTTTTCCCCTACCCTCTATTCCCCCTTCTCTACTCTAGAACCCCCCTACCCTCTATTACCCCTTCTCCCCCTCCCTCCCTCTGCAGTGTATCGGAACCCCACCCGTTACCGCCCCTCCCCCTCTCCAGCAATGGGTCGCCCAACCGCCTCCCTCCTAACCCTCCCACAACACCAAAGATTGGCACCACCACTACCTGATGCAGAGAGGGACACAGAATGTCCCTCTCTGCATCAGTAACTCTGCAAGTCTATTTCTGCACTGCCCCACTCGGAGGGCATACATAAATAGCGCAATCTCGCCACTTTTACTGAGATCGCTTCAGAGAGAGGCCCAGGACAGCAGCGTCATACAGGGTAAGGCACTGGTCCTTAAGGGCTTAACGTACCCAGTAAGTGGTTAAAGAAGTGTGACGTTTATGTTGTTAGCTTCTTCAACTCTATATAAACATGTTTATCGGACCTTAGACCACTTATTTCTCAGCTTGTAGATTATTTTGTGCTTAATTATTCATTAGTTAAATGAAGCATGAAAATGACAGCAGTCTGTGGCATCTGGCTAAATTCAGTGCCGGATTTATTTGAGAAAAAAATGCAACACACAAATAATAAACTTTAACTATAATTTTGTTCAGTGCCTTTTTAAGTTAATCTTTTATTTTAATTTTATTTATTTCTTTTTACCAGAGAGCTTACATCTACTGCAGACCGAATCACAAACCTCCAACAGTGAAGCGGAGCCTGGATACAGCTCTTTCATCCAGGATTTCTGCATCACTGTCTGGGAAGACAGCCAGACATACTTAGTTCAGGGAATTCATTAATTCCACTACATGCTGTACAGTATGATCATAGCAGTTTTTTAACATTCAAATCTCCTGAGTACAAATCTGCACAGTTAATACACTGCATATATACAGAGTATGAATTAGACTAAAAAATATATATTCTCCTGCAATGTGAAAGTCAGGGGGTGCAAAATATGGCTGCAAAACTTGGTACAAGCAGAGATCCTAAGAACTTTACTATATCTTTGGAGATGGCCCCAATTGGGAAATTTGATTATATTGCCCCTCCTTTTTGGCAGATGTATGAACTAATAGTGTCTCCATGTTAAGCTAATCATTCCCTTTTTTCTTATTTACATTGTCTCTGTCCTTATTCTATGATGTTTTAGCTGTGTATAGTCCATTTTATTTTCCTTTCCATCATGCACCTTCCTGGATATCCCAGTGCTGCTGCTTCTATTTCTTGTCACATGATTTGAGAAACAGCACAAAGCAGCCATAAGTCAGCAAATTAGACTGAGCACTGGTAGCAAAGAAATGTGTGTGTCTGCCAAATGTAAGTTTTTTGGAACATTTGACCATCTGATATACAGGTAGCCCTCAGTTTACGCCGGGGTTAGGTTCCAGAAGGAATGGTTGTAAATTGAAACCGTTGTAAATTAAAACCCAGTTTATAATGTAAGTCAATGGGAAGTGAGGGAGTTAGGTTCCAGGCCCCTCTCAAAATTGTAGTAAAAAAAGTAACACCCAATACATTATTTTTAAAGCTTTGAAATGAAGACTTTAAATTCTAAACAGCATTAGACACAGAATATATAATTAAACTAACTTAAATGAACAAAAACATTTGCTATAAACCTAATAAAAAAACACACAACACAGACTTTACTTGCATTTTTTTGCAAACAGTTCTTTCTATGCATTCCAATCTGGACGGATTTATAGACAGGAAGATTTTGTTCCTTTGAAAGCTGCTCGATAGCTCAGGTCTAGTTAGCTACACTGATTAATTTCAGCTTGCTTGTGTGCTTGGCTTGAATATCTTTGCTGCAACACAAGCAGACAGCTCCACCTACTGGCTATTTTAATTAATGCACTGCTTCTCAATGCTTTTCAATAACAGTCACATGACTGAAAAAAAGGTTGGTATTCTGAAACGGTGCAAATTGAACCGTTGTAAACCGAGGGCCACCTGTACTACAATAAGGGTTGTGGGTGTTATTGCACCCCCAAAACAGGAACTCTCCTTCTAGAAAGCATTTATGGGGTGTAACATTACCAACTGATACTAAAAGTCTTGGATGTGATATCCTTATAACATAAAGGTTACAACAGATTATTTTGGCTACAATATTTACTTGACTTAGAATAATTATGTAGTATCTGCAAGGTGTTTTCTGATTGAGTAAGGGGCATGGTTAATCCCAAATCAAGCCAATCAGTCTCTCTTAACTGCCCCTTCTACATTACTTTGTAGCTTCATATACTAAAATCCTCTGTACTTATTTTTGACGGCACTTGATGGCTTATTCTGGGCTTGACCCTATTTTTTTTTATAATCTAATAGATTAAACCCAATCCTTCCTACAGCTACATTGTGATCCAAATACTATTTAGGAAAATTAATTTGTTTAAACATACGTCCACATGTCGGAAGCTGTCCAGTCCACGTTCCTCTGTCTGTACACATACTTTGATTTGCACCATGCAAAACATATCTGAAATAAAATAACAAATGAATGTAAAATAGATGAACAGGACATAAAACAAAATCACATGATGTTTCTAATTTTAAATGCAGATTTTTCTCTGTATTCCCCTCGTGGTAATCTCATTTAGTGTAATCATCACGTGCATGTAATGTGCTGTAAACATCGCGCAAAAGAGGATTATTAAAAGATTTGACATTGTGCAGTAAAGTATATTGGGATAAATTCTGTGCATGCTTCTGTAATCTTATTTTAGAGCCAAACTGCAAAATATTAGTAGATTCAATATGTACCCAAATTGTCCTAGAATAAAAATAAATGTCAAGGAAGCGCCTATGTTTTTACAGTCTGTACTCTAAAAAAAGCATCCGCTTGCCAGATCTCATTCCTGGGATTTCTTGATTTAATTTTGTACAACAGCTTAGGCAATGTTTTTTTTCTTAGATACTACAAGTGACAGGAATTTTTTTTTCAAAGTTAATAGCTAGATCCTGAACTAATAAGGTAAAATTTATATAATGCAATATGTCTGAATTATTGTTAACATTTTTGCATCTTTTTATATTACATGTATGTGTCAATGCTTTCAATTTTCACACAGGACCACTAAAAATGTAAAAAAAACAGGTTTACCCTTGCAGGGACAGTCTTGGTGAAATTATCAAAGAAAATGTGCTGTCCCTGCGAGTGTCGAGATGTCTTCCATAGAAATAAGTGCTCTCTGCTATGAGAAAGTTTCCAATGGTGAACAAAGTCAGAGTCGTAACTAGAAACATCAGGGCCCGAGTGCAAGAATCCATGAAGGGCCCTGCCACTTCATACATACATGGAAACTTTCTTACATAGAGACACTCAGACACAGAGAAACACCTCCTATCTCTGTCTCACAAAAACACACACATAAAAACAATCAGTCAGACACACACAAAACACTCAAACACAGACAAAAACAATCGGTTATCACCACACAAGAACATACATATAAATCAATGATTATAAAAACTACACATACTGAACACCAACATCTGCTCTAGAATAAATGTTTAAAAACGTAAATGAAAAATGAGCTAAATGTATTTATAATCCCCATAATAAGTTTAAAACACACTAAGACACCCACCACCACCCAATAACCCCCATTTACTCAATGCCCCAACAACCCAGAGAAATAGTAGTCCAATGTACATGAAAGTTTAAAATGTTGCCTAATAGGACATTTTAAAATAATGCAAATGTCCTTTTATACACAAAAAACTGGGAAGTCTCCACAATCAGTCTATTTACTACCTTATAAAACTTGCTTTACTGGTTCCAATAATATTAAAATAATATTAAGGGATTCTGAAGAAGATAATTTCTTATTTAAAAATGATCCACCACTTAAAGGGAAAGTCTAGTCAAAAATAAACATTCATGATTCAGATAGGCATGTCATTTTAAATAACTTTCCAATTTACTATTATCATCAATTTTGCTTTGTTCTCTTGCGCCTACATTACAAGTTTTGTCGGTAAAAACTTGCGGGACTAACAAGCCTTTTTTTCCAGCGCTTACTTTAAACAACGCTGGTATTACAAGTTTTCTGAATGGCTGCGTTAGCCTCAGAAAAATGAGCGTTGAGCAAATTTAGCTCCACTTCTAACTGTAATACCAGCATTGCTTAAGGTAGCAGTAAGCTGGCAAAACGTGCTCGTGCACGATTTCCCCATAGGAAACAATGGGGCTGAGCTGGCTGAAAAAAAAAACAACACCTGCAAAAAAGCAGCGTCCAGCTTCTAATGCAGCCCCATTGTTTCCTATGGGGAAACACTTTCTAAGTCTACACCTAACACCCTAACATGAACCCCGAGTCTAAACACCCCTAACCTTACACTTATTAACCTCTAATCTTCCGCGTCAACATCGTCGCCACCTGCATTATACTATTAACCCCTAATCTGCCGCTCCGGACACCGCCGCCACCTACATTATACCTATGAACCCCTAATTTGCTGCCCCTAACATCGCCGACACCTATATTATATTTATTAACCCCTAATCTTCCGCCCCCAAAGTCGCCGCCACCTATCTACACTTATTAACCCCTAATCTGCTGACCGGACATCGCCACCACTATAATAAATGTATGAACCCCTAAACTGACGCAACCCTGCCTCGCAAACACTATAATACATTTTATTAACCCCTAATCTGCCCCCCCCAACATCGCCGCCACCTACCTACAATTATTAACCCCTAATCTCCCGCCCCCAACATCGCCGCTACTATAATAACGTTACTAACCCCTAAACAAAAATTATTCCTATTTAAAACTAAATACTTACCTATAAAATAAACCCTAATATAGCTACAATATAAATAATAGTTACATTGTAGCTATTTTAGGATTTATATTTATTTTACAGGCAACTTTGTATTTATTTTAACTAGGTACAATAGCTATTAAATAGTTAATAACTATTTAATAGCTACCTAGTTAAAATAATTACAAAATTATCTGTAAAATAAATCCTAACCTAAGTTACAAATACACCTAACACTACACTATCAATAAATTAATTAATTAAATAAATTAACTACAATTATCTAAACTAAAATACAATTTAATAAACTAAACTATAATACAAAAAACAAACACTAAATTACAAAAAAAAACATTACAAGAATTTTAATCTAATTACACCTAATCTAAGCCCCCTAATAAAATAAAAAAGCCCCCCAAAATAATAAAATTCCCTACCTTATAGTAAATTACAAAAGTAATCAGCTCTTTTACCAGCCCTTAAAAGGGCTTTTTGCGGGGCATTGCCCCAAAGTAATCAGCTCTTTAACCTGTAAAAAAAAATACAAGACCCCCCCAACATTAAAACCCACCACCCACACACCCCTACTCTAAAACCCACCCGATCCCCACTTAAAAAAACCTAACACTAACCCCCTGAAGATCACCCTACCTTGAGCCGTGTTCACCCAGCCAGGACGAATTCCTCATCCAATCCGGGCGATGTGGTCCTCCATCCGGCAGAAGTCTTCATCCAAGCGGGGCAGAAGAGGTCCTCCATCCGGCAGAAGTCTTCATCCAAGCGGGGCAGAAGAGGTCCTCCATCCCGCAGAAGTCTTCATCGAAGCGGGGCAGAAGAGGTCCTCCATCCGGCAGAAGTCTTCATCCATCCGCGGCTCCATCTTCAAGACCTCCGACGTGGAACATCCTCCTCAGCCGATGGACTAACGACGAATGAAGGTTCCTTTAAATGACGTCATCCAAGATGGCGTCCCTCGAATTCCGATTGGCTGATAGGATTCTATCAGCCAATCGGAATTAAAGTAGGAAAAATCCGATTGGTTGATTTAATCAGCCAATCGGATTGAAGTTCAATCCGATTGGCTGATTGGATCAGCCAATAGAATTGACCTCGCATTCTATTGGCTGATCTAATCAGCCAATCGGACTGAACTTCAATCCAATTGGCTGATTAAATCAACCAATCGGATTTTTCCTACCTTAATTCCGATTGGCTGATAGAATCCTATCAGCCAATTGGAATTCGAGGGACGCCATCTTGGATGACGTCATTTAAAGGAACCTTCATTCGTCGTTAGTCCGTCGGCCAAGGAGGATGTTCCGCGTCAGAGGTCTTGAAGATGGAGCCGCGGATGGATGAAGACTTCTGCCGGATGGAGGACCTCTTCTGCCCTGCTTGGATGAAGACTTCTGCCGAATGGAGGACCACATCGCCCGGATTGGATGAGGAATTCGGCCCGGCTAGGTGAACACGGATGTTCCGCGTCGGAGGTCTTGAAGATGGAGCCGCAGATGGATGAAGACTTCTGCCGGATGGAGGACCTCTTCTGCCCCGCTTGCTTGAAGACTTCTGCCGGATGGAGGACCTCTTCTGCCCCGCTTGGATGAAGACTTCTACCGGATGGAGGACCACATCACCCGGATTGGATGAAGAATTCGGCCTGGCTGGGTGAACACGGCTCAAGGTAGGGTGATCTTCAGGGGGTTAGTGTTAGGTTTTTTAAGGGGGGATTGGTGGGTTTTAGAGTAGGGGTGTGTGGGTGGTGGGTTTTAATGTTGGGGGGGTCTTGTATTTTTTTTTTTCAGGTAAAAGAGCTGATTACTTTGGGGCAATGCCCCGCAAAAAGCCCTTTTAAGGGCTGGTAAAAGAGCTGATTACTTTTGTAATTTAGTATAGGGTAGGGAATTTTATTATTTTGGTGGGCTTTTTTATTTTATTAGGGGGCTTAGATTAGGTGTAATTAGATTAAAATTCTTGTAATATCTTTTTATTTTTTGTAATTTAGTGTTTGTTTATTTTGTACTATAGTTTAGTTTATTTAATTGTATTTTAGTTTAGATAATTGTAGTTAATTTATTTAATTAATTTATTGATAGTGTAGTGTTAGGTGTATTTGTAACTTAGGTTAGGATTTATTTTACAGATAATTTTGTAATTATTTTAACTAGGTAGCTATTAAACAGTTATTAACTATTTAATAGCTATTGTACCTAGTTAAAATAAATACAAAGTTGCCTGTAAAATAAATATAAATCCTAAAATAGCTACAATGTAACTATTAGTTATATTGTAGCTATATTAGGGTTTATTTTATAGGTAAGTATTTAGTTTTAAATAGGAATAATTTATTTAATTATAGTAATTTTATTTAGATTTCTTTAAATTATATTTAAGTTAGGGGGTGTTAAGGTTAGACTTTGGTTTAGGGGTTAATAACTTTATTATAGTAGCGGTGACATTAATAATTGTAGGTAGGTGGTGGCGACGTTGGGGGGCAGATTAGGGGTTAATAAAATGTATTATAGTGTTTACGAGGCGGGATTGCGGCGGTTTAGGGGTTAATACATTTATTATAGTGGCGGCAATGTCCGGTCAGCAGATTAGGGGTTAATAAGTGTAGGTAGGTGGCGGCGACGTTGGGGGGGGCAGATTAGGGGTTAAAAAATATAATGTAGGTGTCGGAGTTGTTAGGGGCAGCAGATTAGGGGTTCATAGGTATAATGTAGGTGGTGGCGATGTCCGGTCGGCAGATTAGGGGTTAAATAATTTTATTATAGTGTTTGCGATGTGGGGGAGCCTCGGTTTAGGGGTTCATAGGTAGTTTATGGGTGTTAGTGTACTTTGTAGCACTGTAGTTAAGAGCTTTATGTTCCGGCGTTAGCCCATAAAACTCTTGACTACTGACTTTTAAATGCGGTAGGAGTCTTGGAGGTAGAGGCTGTACCGCTCACTTTCTCCAAGACTTGTAATACCAGCATTAGGCAAATCCCATTAAAAAGATAGGATACGCAATTGACGTAAGGGGATTTGCGGTAGCCAAAAGTCGCGGAAGAAAAGTGAGCGGTACACCTGTACCTGCCATACTTGTAATACCAGCGGGCGTTAAAAAGCAGTGTTAGGACCCCTAAACGCTGCTTTTTAAGGCTAACGCAAAACTCGTAATCTAGCAGTTGGTATTCTTTGTTGAAACTAAACGAGGTAGGGTCATATGCTAATTTCTTAGCCCTTGAAGGCTGCCTCTTACAACTAGTAAAAAGCATTAGTTCATGTGTGCTATATAGATAACATTGTGCTCACGCCCATGGAGTTACCTAGGAGTCAGCACTGATTGGCTAAAATGCAAGTCTGTCAAAAGAACTAAAATAAGGGGACAGTCTGCAGAGGCTTAAATATAAGGTAATCGCAGTAAAAAGTATATTTATATAACCATGTTGGCAGTGCAAAACTGGGTATTGGGAAATAAAGGGATTATCTATCTTTTTAAACTATACAAATTCTGGGGCTCCTTAACTTGTCCGCCACCTAAAAGGCCAATTGTCCGCCACTGAGCAGGGAGTGGCATTGCACAAGCATTCCACCCTGTTGCAGTGTATTCTGTTGGCATTTAGCGAGGTCGAGCAAACATGATTCGCTACAGCAAATCATGTCCGCTTGACTTTTAATAGTGGTGTAGACTGGTGTAGTCTGTCCCTTTAATTAAAAATTAGTTATCAGGGATAGGCAAGGTGTCCATACACGGACACTGGTGTCCGTGACTAGCCCTTGCAGTGTCCGCCACAACCTTAGTATATGTTTTGATTGAATAATAGGAATAAAAAAAATATGTAGTGTGAATAAAGTTAGTTGTTTGTCAAGAGACTGCTAGCGATATTGGGTTATAAGTTATGGAATAACTAAAGCCGGAGTGAAATACTGGATGTGTATCTGCATCTGTATAATAACACCCAGCTCTATACAAAGACACAGTAGTGACACTGGCACATGCGTATAGCCAGACAAGGGTTGGTTATAGGGTCAGTGGTATCTGCATCAGTATAATAACACCCAGCACTATATAATGACACAGTAGTGACACTGGCACATGGGTATAGCCAGAGGAGGATTGTTTATAGAATCAGTGGTATCTGCATCAGTATAATAACACCCAGCACTATATAATGACACAGTAGTGACACTGGCACATTGGTATAGCCAGAGGAGGGCTGGTAATAGAATCAGTGGTACGTATCTGCATCAGTATATTAACACCCAGCGCTATATAATGACACAGTAGTGATACTGGCACATGGGTATAGCCAGAGGAGGGCTGGTTATAGAATCAGTTGTATCTGCATCAGTATAATAACACCCAGCGCTATATAATGACACAGTAGTGATACTGGCACATGGGTATAGCCAGAGGAGGGCTGGTTATAGAATCAGTTGTATCTGCATCAGTATAATAACACCAAGCACTATAAAATAATGTTTTAAATTTCAAATGTATCTTGGTGTCCTTCATTAAGGTCTGTACTTTGGAAAATGTCCGCCACAGCCTTTGTCTGTGCCTATCCCTGTTAGTTATTCATACAGAATAAAAATATAATACATAAAAAACTGAGATACCTCAGACGTCCATATGAATTTGTGTCCAGATCACTAGCATACAGCTAGATTACAAATTTTGCCTAAAAACAGTAATGCAGCCATTACGAGTTGTGTTGGTATAGCTATACCGCAAGCATTTTAGTCTGTAACGCAATGTCAATCCCGCATTATTTTATTAAATTAGGTTTTTGCGTGGGATTTCCATAGGGCTGGTATTACAAGTTGTGCGGTGAGGCTAAAATACTTGCGTTACAGCCTATACCAACACAATCCATTTCACTATCTGAAAGCAGTAGGTATGCATTTTGCGACACAAAAATGTTTCACAAAACTCATAACTAAACTGTTACAAAGTACACTAATGCCCATAAACTATTTATTAACCCCTAAACCAAGGCCATTCAGCATCACAAACACTATTTAAAATGTATTAACCCCTAATCTGCCGTCCGCTCACATCCCCACCATTATAATAAAGTTATTTACCCCTATTCCGCCGCTCCCTGACACCGCCACCACTATAATGAAGCTATTAATCTCTATTTCGCCGCTCCCCAACATCCCTGCCACTAATGAATGCGATTAACCCCAAAACCTCTGGCCTCCCACATCACCACCACTAAATAAACCTATTAGCCCCTAAACCGCCAGCCCCCCACATCACAAAAAACTAAATTAAACTATTAAGCCCTAAACCTAACAACCCCCTAACTTTATATTAAAATTACAATATCCCTATCTTAAAATAAATAAAAACTTACCTGTGAAATTAAAAAAACCTAAGTTTAAACTAACAATTAACCTAACATAACTATTATACTAAAATTAAAATAACTACCAATTAAATAAACTAAATTACACATTAAAAAAAATTAACACTACTAAAAAAATGTAAGTCTAAAATTACAAAAAATAAAAAACACTAAATTACAAAAAATAACAAAAGAAAATTATCAAAAATAAAAACAATTACACCTAATCTAATAGACCTATAAAAATATCCCCCCCCCTAAAATAAAAAAAAAAACTAGCCTACAATAAACTACCAATAGCCCTTAAAAGGGCCTTTTGTAGGGCATTGCCCTAAATAAATGAAATTCTATTGGCTATTCAAATCAGCCAATAGAATTTCAGCAGCTCTCATCATATTGGCTGATTTGAACAGCCAATAGGATTTCAGTAGCTCTCATCCTATTGATTTCAAAAATCAAATCAGCCAATAGAAATGCAAGGGACGCCATTTTGAAAAGGCTCCCTTCCATCGAAGATCCAGTGTATGGCGGTGACCGTAGGAAGAGGACGCTCCGCGCCTGATGTCTTCAAGGATGGACCTGCTCCGCACCGCCGGGATGAAGATAGAAGATGCCGCTGGGATGAAGATAGAAGACACCTCCGGGATAAAGATAGAAAATGCCACCTGGATGAAGATAGGATAGAAGACGCCGCCTGGATGGATGAAGACCTTGCCACCTGAATTAAGACTTCCCGCCGTCTGGATGTCCGGACTTCAGAAACTTTGATTTAAGATTTTTAAAAAAAACTAACACTAACCCCCGAAGGGGGGTTAGTGTTAGGTTTTTTTTTTACATTTTTTTGGTGGCTTTTTTTTAGATTAGGATTTGGGCTTTATGTAAAAGAGCTGAATGCCCTTTTCAGGGCAATGTAAAACAGCTGAATGTTATTTTAAGGGCAATGCCCATACAAATGCCCTTTTCAGGGCAATGGGTAGCTTAGGTTTTTGTTAGAATTAGGTTTTTTTATTTTGGGGGGTTGGTTGGGTGATGGGTTTTACTGTTTGGGGGGGTCTTTGTATTTTTTTCAGGTAAAAGAGCTGATTTCTTCAGGGCAATGCCCTACAAAAGGCCCTTTTAAGGGCTAATTGGTAGTTTATTGTAGGCTAGGTTTTTTTTTATTTTCATAGGGATATTAGATTAGGTGTAATTCGTTTTTATTTTTGATAATTTCATTTGTTATTTTAGTGTTTATTTATTATTATAATTAAACATTTTTAGTAGTGTTAGGTTTTTTTAATGTGTAATTTAGTTTTTTAATTGGTAGTTATTTTAATTTTAGTATAATAGTTTAGTATAATAGTTATGTTAGGTTAATTGTTAGTTTAAACTTAGGTTTTTTTAATTTCACAGGTAACTTTTTATTTATTTTAAGATAGGGATATTGTAATTTTAATTTAAAGTTAGGGTGTTGTTAGGTTTAGGGGTTAATCGTTTAATTTTGATTTTTGCGATGTGGTGGGCTTGCGGTTTAGGGGTTAATAAGTTTATTTAGTGGTGGTGATGTGGGAGGCCAGAGGTTTAGGGTTCAACAACTTTTATTAGTGGCGGAGATGTTGGGGAGCGGCGGAATAGGGGTTTATAGCTTTATTATAGTGTCAGCGATGTTGGGGTGCGGGGGAATGGGTGCGGGGGAATAGGGGTTAATAACTTTATTATAGTGGCGGCGGTGTTGGGGAGTGGCGGAATAGGGGTTACGATCTTATCTGTTTATACAGGACACCTCCCCCAGTCAGTGGCATTTTTACCTGTCAATCTCTAGTATATTTGTCCATGATACGGAGGACTGACAGCTATTCTGGAGATTCCCACTAGTTGTCTGTGCATCTGGCATGTGCAGGCACACTCATGTTATTTCCCTATCCAGTTTAAAAGGCCATGATACCCAAATGTTGGAACACTTGAAAGTGATGCAGCATAGCTGTAAAAAGCTGACTAGAAAATATCACCTAAACATCTCTATGTAAAAAAGAAAGATATTTTACCTCAAAATGTCCTAGGTATTCACTCCCTTGCCAGTCCCGGGACAGACATACTGATTTGCTGCTTAAAGTCCTTTGCAAAGGGGTTTGAATACTTAGGACATTTTGAGGTAAAATATCTGTCTTTTTTACATAGAGATGTTCAGGTTATATTTTCTAGTCAGCTTTTTACAGCTATGTTTTTCTTTTCTTTTTTTTTACTTGCAGCTGGACATTAACTGAAGTATAACTTTTTACACATAGAGAGGTGATATTTTCTTGTCAGCTTTTTACAATTATGCTGCAGCACTTTCAAGTGATTTAGCATATGGGTATTATGTCCCTTTAGCGATACATTTTTTTCCTGTGTATTTTTTGTGTGAATGGTTCAATTATTAATTTTGTATGTTTTTTAATTACGAATTTCATTGTGCACTTTTGTAATATCTGCATCTCCTCCCCATACGAAAATGCAGTACACGCTCCTTAAAGAGACACCCTGTTTTTATGGTAAAAAGTGGCTTTAGATAATTCCACCAGAGAGATAAAAGTACTGGCCATCATTCTTTAATAATCTCGCCAGCCCATAGACCTTTATATCATCAGGCCCACAGTGTTTAGAAAGGGGAGTGGCTTCTCCATTATTCTCGGTTCTCCGCTCGAGCACTGACATTTTTATTTTCTGCTTTAATATTGAAGTAAAAATAGGAGCACTATGGACTGCACTCTAGTTTTGCTAGTGCACCATTGCACCACCATTTTATGCTCCACTTGTAATCTAGACCAAGGTGTTTACTATCCCTTTAAGGCCCTGGTCTTTTTGTGCATCATGGAAACACCCCTTTTGGGATTCACACCACAAAACAGAAAACCAAGGACAAAATCTTATCACATTCATCCTTCAGTTCAGGCTGACATCAGTGTATGATGTCATCTGTAATGAATTTGACTCACTGCATGGATGCCTATGGGAAATTATTGTTGGCATAGTTAATTATGAAAGGATTTAAAATAAAAGCAATATTTTAGAAAATGCATGTGTACACAAATCACTGAATGGCTAACAGATGTTAACAGCTGGGAAAATTGTCCCAAGTTCACAAAGTACAGAGTCCTTACATTCTGTGTGGCGTAAAGGGGCATAGGAGTGCAAAAAAAACACTTAGTTAAAGTCAGCTCTAGATCAGCAATGCACTAGTGGAAGCTACCTGAACACACCTGGTGAGCCAACGACAAGAGAGGCTTAAAACAAACTCTCCCTAAATACTGACAAAACTGTCACAATGATCTTTGGAACTGTTCCTAAATTACACAAATTACAAAATTCCCATCTATGCATTAAAACAAAATCATATAGCACATTGACCACAGTCCACTCTTTCAAATACTTGAGAATTTTGTCAGATCCCAATCTATCTTTTGGCCTCCACATAGAAAAACTTGCGTCTAAACTTTATCCAAAACTAGATGCCCTGTACAGAAACAAATCCTGCCTAAGCTCTACAGTAAAAGAAAAGATCGTACAGCATATGCTGATGCCAATCATTGATTATGGGGATGTAGTATATGCACCAGCACCGCAAAATCTCCTTAATAAACTTAATACATTGCATAACTCGTTCTGCCGCTTTGTGCTACAATGAGGCCTATTTATCAAATGTCTGTCGGACCTGATCAGACAGTGTGGATCAAGTCCGACAGACATCGCTGAATGCGGAGAGCAAAACGCTCGCCGTATTTAGCATTGCACCAGCAGCTCTTGTGAGCTGCTGGTGCAATGCTGCCCCCTGCAGACTCGCGGCCAGGGGGGTGTCAATCAACCCGATCATACTCATATTGTGGCGATCTCTGTCCGAGCAGGCAGGCGGACAGGGTTATGGAGCAGCGGTCTTTAAACACGGGCCCTCAAACTCTGTTCGGAGCTTGATAGATAAGCCCCAATGCAATTACAGGACCCACCATTGTGACATGCTAAAAGAACTAAACTGGCTGTCGTTGGAATCCAGGCGCACCCTCCATCTTTCCAGCCTTGTGTTTAAGAGCTTTTCTGGGAAGCTCCCACCCTACCTGAGCAGAATGCTCTCCCTGGCTGTTCCCACCTCCTATAACCTCCGATCCAATACCTGCACTTTTTTTAGTCTGCCTCAATTTAAAAAGAAAGCCGCTCGATCCTCCTTTTCCTACAGAGCACCGAAAATATGGAATGACCTCCCGCAAATCTTCCCCTAGCATAAAATCCTTTAAGAGATCCCTCTCTACATATCTCAAAACAGAATGCACCTGTTATGGTTGGTTATATATTTCCTACCTGTTCTATATTAAAACATTTTAATATTATTTATTAATATTGTTTTTGTATTTATTGTACCCTATTTTATCAATGCAATGGTTTGCTCATCCAGGGCATACTTGAAAACGAGAGAGATCTCAATGTATCCTTCCTAGTAAAATATTTTATAAATAAATAAATAAATGTATAGCCACCAATCACCAGCTAGCTCCCAGTGGTACATTGCTTATTCCTGCTCCTAAGCCTGCTTAGGTATGCTTTTTAACAAAGGATAATAAGGGAATTATGAAAATTTGATCAAATAAGTAAATTAAAAAGTCTCTTAAAATTCCATGCTATATCTAAACTAGGAAATGTTCATTTTAACTTCCATATCCCTTTAAAGACAGTAAAAAGAAAAAGTTACAGTTATGTAACTTGCTGAACATGCACAAATTATTGTACGACTGCAAGTCTTTACATTTAAAGGGACATGATACTTAAATGTTGAAGAACTTTAAAGTGATGCAGCATAGCTGTAAAGAAGCTGACTAGAAAATATCACCTGGATATCTCTATGTAAAAAAAGGAAGATATTTTACCTCAAAAGTATTCACACCCCACTGTAAATATACTTTAAGCAGCCAATTATAATGCTAGTCCCAGGACTTGCAAGGGAGTGTGCATATGACATATGCAGGCACAGTCATGTTATTTCCTTATTCAGTTTAAGGAAGTTTACTATCAAATCTAACGAGATTTCAGTGAAATCTCCTGAGATCACAGCAAAGCAAAGCTTGATCTCAGCACTGCTGATGCTGATTGGCTATTGTTTTTTTGTTTTTTTTTAAACTTGCAGCTGGACAGCAGCTAAAGTATAATTGTTCACAGAGCACTTACTCTGGTGAGCTTAAGGAATTTTGAGGTAAAATATCTTCCCTTTTTACATAGAGATGTTCTGGTGATATTTTCATGTCAGCTTTTTACAGTTATGCTGCATCACTTTCAAGTGATTTATATGAGAATTATGTCCAGTTAAGATCAAATTATTGCACTAATTGGAGCTGTTAGAAAAGATCAAATATTTTGACTTGAATATTATTTCTGCATTTTCTAAAAGCTCTCACATTCAGGCCCTTAGTGTTTAGTTCTGGCAATACATTTTATCTACAAATCTATCTTTCCACTTTAGGCAATTCTACAGAAACAAGTAGATGCTAAGGCTGAATGACTCTCTGACATCAAACATCTGTTTTGTTTTTCCCTCAGCCAAAAGTTTGATCATTTTACAAAACTGATTCCAAAAATGTAAAGACCTTAAACATCAAATTAAAAGCTTTTTATGGTAGAGCAAACTGTGAATTGTTCTGTCACAGCAAACGATAAACTATTAGACTACACAAATAAAGGTCTTCTGGGGACACCAGACGAAATAGATGGCATTATATTTGTTTATGGTCCCAAATGAGTAAGCTTCAATCAAAAGTCATTTCTTGTGGAGTATGAAGCTGAGGAATATCTGCCAGAAAAGTGAGATAAAGCAGAGCCTCATAATATAGCATAGATGTTGCAGGCTAATCGGAATGGATTTGATGCAGAGAAAAATACTAAGAGGTACAGCTACAGGGTGTTAATGTTAGCCAAGTTATTAAAGGGATATTAAAAACTAAATAAATCATTGATAGAATGATGTATTCAGAGCAAAGTTTAGCCTGAGAATAATAGACAAACATGTATTTTTTAAATTATATTAGTTGTCTAAATATTGAAAAAATAAAATAGTGGGCGCCGCCATATGGTAACTTTTTCTGCTATGGCCAATTAGGGACAGTTATAAATGGCTAACTAGAGTGTGCAACCAATGTCTGTGTGGAATAAGACTCTGTCTGCAATTCCACAATATTCAAAATTCAATTACAGGAAAAGGGAACAATATAAATAATGAAAGTATATTGCAAAGTACACTAGGTGTACTTAAAAAAGAAAATTTTCTAAAAAAACAATAAAGTTGGGAATTTTATTTTTGGTAAAAGGAAATACAAAGAATAATTTAATCCCTTGTATTTCTTCTCATGGGGAAAGTTAATTAAATAAACCGAATTTCAAAACAGAAATAAGTAGTACTATTAAATCATTCCTTTAAGGTAATGTCAGGGTTTTTCCCCTGTTTTGTTTGCCATGTGGTGCTGGCAGCCATTTTACTCACCTCTCTTGCTGACTATGGTGCATTGTGGGGGATGCTGCTCATTTCCTGCACTTCCTTTTATGGCCAGACTGGTGTGCATCATCTGTGTGAGACAGGATACAGTCTCAGAATTGTGATGTCATCACTTACTATTTAAAGGGCCTCTGTTCAGTATGCTTTGCCTTTGCGTTGTCTCAGACCTGTTTGTGAGAGTTCCTGTGTATTACCTGGCTGTCTGACGTCCTTCCTGGTTCCTGATCCCTGGCTTGTTCCTGACTCTGCTGTTTTCCTTGTTCCTGATTCCGGCTCGTCTGACTATTCGCTTTGGCTCCTGACTCGGCTCGTCTGACTACCAGCTCTGGTTTTGACTCCTGGCTTGTTATTTGACTTGTGGACTTTTTATTATTTTTTTGTTATTAATAAAGGTGTGATTATTTTTGCACTTCTCGTCTCAGTCTGATTCCTGGCACCCTGACATTACGCAAAGGCCATGATTCCTGATGGTGCTAATAATCCACCTTTACCTGCCATCATTTCAAGGATGGATGAACAGGATCACTGCTTGGATCAATTTGCACTAGCCCTGCAAACCCTGCTTACTCGCACTGCACATTTGGACCAAAGTGTCCCACAAGTTATGGCTGCTCCTGTTTCCGCTGCTGCACCTAGTCCTACCAGGAGCATGTCCGGTTCTGCACCTCTACCTCAGCGATATGGAGGCGATCCTATTCAGTTTAGAGGGTTTTTGAACCAGGTGGGCATTTACTTTGAGATGTTACCTCAGGCGTTTCCCTCTGACAGAGCTAAGGTGGGATTTCTCATCTCGTTACTCTCTGACACAGCTCTTGCCTGGGCTAATCCCTTGTGGGAGACTAATAAACCTGTGATTTCAAATTACCCTGAATTTGTGGCCTCCATTCGAAGGGTATTTGATGTTCTGGCTCGCTCCTCCTTTGCTGCTAAACGACTCATGTCCATTCAGCAAGGTACAAGATTTGTTGGTTAGTATGCTATTGAGTTCCGTACTCTTGCCACAGAGGTTGGTTGGAACAATGAAGCCCTTGTTGCCGCCTTCTTTCATGGGCTCTCTGATGCGATTAAAGATGAAGTTGCTGCCAGAGATTTACCAGAGGATCTCGAAGGCATTGGTGTCTTTTTTGATCCTAATTGACATCAGACTCAGAGAGAGGCCCTCTTTCAAGGAGCGCTTGCAGAAGTCTCCTGTTCCGTTGTCTCCTATGTGTTCATTCCCACCCATGCCTCCCTCTCCTCCCTTGCCTCCTGGTCCCGAGTCACCAGGTACTGCTGAGCCGATGCAGTTGGGATCCACGCGTCTCTCTGTGGCGGAGAAAACCTTTAGGAGGAGGGAGGGGCTCTGCCTCTATTGTGGGTTACAGGGCCACCTTTTGAAGTCTTGTCCTACACGGCCGGGAAATGCTCACACCTAAGGTCCTGTCAGGGGCAGACCTTGGGTGGTTTAACCTCATTCCGGAACCGCTTAAGGAGAAACCTTTGGTCATGGTTGTCCTTTCCTGGGTGGACTCCTCCATAGTCACCCAGACTCTTGTTGACTCCGGTGCTGCGGGCTATTTCATTGACAGTGCTTTTGTATCAAAGCACTCCATTCCTGTTTTGCCTCAGTCCGTTCCGCTTGCTATTGAGGCCATTGATGGCAGGCCCCTTCAGCCCGCACTCGTTACGAAACTGCTCCGTTGTCCATGGCTGTTGGGGCTCTCCATTTTGAAACCCTCCAGTTCCAGGTGATAAACTCTCCACATTTTCCGGTTGTTCTGGGTTATCCCTGGCTCCAAAAGCACAATCCCAGTCTTGACTGACGCAGGTCCGAAATTTTGTCAGGGTCCCCGCAATGTATTTCCACTTGTCTTCGGAAACCAGTTAAAGTCTTGTGCACTTCTTCGGTATCTCAATTGCCAGAGGAGTACCGAGAGTTCCTAGACGTTTTTAACAAGGTGCGTGTCGGTACGTTGCCTCCTTACCAGTCTTATGATTGTGCCATAGACCTGCAACCTGGAGCCATTCCTCCTCGGGGCCGGGTTAAGCCTCTGTCTGTTGCAGAGAATTGTGCTATGGAGGAGTATGCTGCCGATGCTCTGTCGCGGGGGATCATCCACAAATCCTGCTCTCCTGCAGGGGCTGGCTTCTTCTTTGTGAAGAAAAAGGGTGGCGAGTTAGGACCATTCATCGATTATAGGGGTCTTAATCGTCTTACCATTAAGAATGCTTACCCTATACCGCTCATTACGGAACTCTTTGACCGCCTCAAGGGAGCTACGGTCTTTACTAAACTTGATTTGAGAGGAGCGTACAATCTCGTTAAGATCAAGGAGGGCCACAAATTGAAAACAGCGTTTAACACCAGGAGCGGGCATTATGAGTATCTTGTAATGCCCTTTGGCCTATGTAATGCTCCTGCTGTTTTCCAGGAATTTATTAATGATGTCCTATAAGATATGTTGCAACAGTGTGTTGTGGTGTACTTAGACGACATCCACTCACCCACACTTGAGGCTCATCGTTCTGATGTTACACGGGTTCTTCAGAGACTACGTGAGAACGGTCTGTTTTGTAAACTCGAGAAATGTGAGTTCTATCAGACTTAAGTAACCTTCCTAGGTTATGTTATCTCCATTGCAGGGTTCTCCATGGATCCTGACAAGTTATCTGCAGTTCTGCAGTGGCCTCGCCCAGTTGGTCTTTGGTCTATTCAACGTTTTTGGGGTTCACCAATTATTATAGAAAGTTTATTAAAAACTTTTCTTCCTTGGTCAAACCTATCACAGACATGACCCGTAAAGAGAATGATCCACTCCTTTGGTCACCTACTACCATTAAGGCGTTTTAAAGTCTTAAGACTGGCTTTGCTGCCGCTCCAGTTCTGGCTTATCCTAACCCTGTCCTGCCTTTCGTTCTTGAGGTCGATGCGTCTGAGACTGGAGTAGGTGCCCTCTTGTCTCAACATCCTACGCCTGACGGTTCCTTGCATCCATGTGGTTTCTTCTCTAAGAAATTGTCTCCAGTGGAGTGCAATTATGAAATTGGCAACAGGGAATTACTGGCCATAATTTTGGCACTCAAGGAATGGAGGCATCTTCTCGAGGGTACTAGCGTGCCAGTGCTCATTCTTACTGACCACAAGAATTTAACTTATCTATCTGAAGCAAACAGTTTGTCGCCCCAACAGGCCAGATGGGCGCTATTTTTGTCTTGGTTTAATTATGTGGTCTCCTACCTGCCTGGTAGTAAGAATGTTAGGGCTGATGCCCTCTCTCGACAATTTTCGCCTCTGTCCAAGGTGGAGTCTGTACCTACTCCTGTTTTACCTCCTGACCATATTTTAGCTACCATAAGTACTAATTTGACTTCTCCCTTGGGGGAGGAGATCCTGGCTGCACAAACCAATGCACCTCCTGAAAAACCTACTGGTAAGTGTTTTGTTCCTGAGAATCTTCAAACTAAAATTTTGCACACTTACCACTATCCTAAAGCCACAGGTCACCCAGGCAAGAATCAAATGATTTGGGCTGTCAATTGACAATTCTGGTGGCCAGGTCTTCGTTCTGATGTTGCTGCGTATGTTGCCTCCTGCTCAGTTTGTGCACAGAATAAGACTCATTGACGTCTTCCTGTGTGTCTTCTTCAACCTATTGCTAATGGTGAGCATCCTTGGACACATCTTTCCATGGACTTCATTGTCGAGCTCCCTGTTTCCAATGGCAATACTGTTATCCTTATGGTGGTTGACCGTTTTTCTAAAATGTCACATTGCATTCCCTTGATGAAGTTGCCTACCGCTCAGGAGCTTGCTTCAATTTTTGCCCGGGAGGTCTTCAGTTTACATGGGTTACCCAAGGAGATAGTGTCGGACCTGGGTAGTCAGTTTGTCTCCAGATTTTGGCGTTCCTTTTGTGCTCAAATGGGGATCCAGCTTTCCTTCTCCTTGGCATATCACCCTCAATCCAATGGGGCTGCGGAACGGTCTAATCAAGCTCTGGAACAGTTCCTCCGTTACTATGTCTCAGATCACCACAATAATTGGTCTGAACTGTTACCTTGGGCAGAGTTTGCTCGTAATAGTGCTATTAATGCTTCCTCCAAGTTATCCCCGTTCATGGCGAATTATGGGTTTCAACCATCCTTGTTGCCCGATTCATTCATGTCTCAGGGTATTCCGGCTTTGGAGGAGCATCTCCGGCAACTCCGTTCCACATGGGTGCAGATTCAGGATTGCCTTCATTGTTCTATGCAGCGCCAAAAGTTCCAGGCTGATCGTAGGCGTCTGCCCGCGCCTTCCTACCAGGTTGGTGAGAGAGTTTGCTGTCCTCCCGCAACTTGAACCTTTGTGTGCCTTCCAATAAACTGGCTCCCCATTATGTTGGTCCTTTTCGAATACTCCGACGGGTCAATCCTGTGGCCTACGCTCTTGACCTTCCTCCTGCAATGCGCATCTCCAATGTTTTTCATGTCTCCCTCTTGAAACCATTGGTTTGTAATCGGTTTACCACTGTGTTGCCTCGTCCCTGTCCTATCTTTGCTGACCAACATGAGGAGTATGAGGTCAGCAGCATTATTGACTCTCTTATGTCCACGGGCCGTGTACAGTATTTGGTCCACTGGAGGGGCTACGGTCCGGAGGAGCGTTCTTGGGTTCCCTCCTCTGATGTTAATGATCCCGCCCTCCTCTGTGCTTTCCATGCCCGTTTCCCCAATAAGCCTTTTGTCCTCCCGCAGGGAGCGGTCATTGAGGGGAGGGTACTGTCAGGGTTTTTTCCCTGTTTTGTTTGCCATGTGCTGCTGTCAGCCATTTTACTCACCTCTCTTGCTGACTATAGTGTATTGTGGGGGATGCTGCTCATTTCCTGCACTTCCTTTTATGGTCAGACTGGTGTGCATCATCTGTGTGAGACAGGATGCAGTCTCAGAATTGTGATGTCATCACTTATTATTTAAAGGGCATCTGTTCAGTATACTTTGCCTTTGCGTTGTCTCAGACCTGTTTGTGAGAGTTCCTGTATATTACCTAGCTGTCTGACGTCCTTCCTGGTTCCTGATCCCTGGCTTGTTCCTGTTTTCCTTGTTCCTGATTCCGGCTCGTCTGACTATTCGCTTTGGCTCCTGACTCGGCTCGTCTGACTACCAGCTCTGGTTTTGACTCCTGGCTTGTTATTTGACTTGTGGACTTTTTATTATTTTTTTTGTTATTAATAAAGGTGTGATTATTTTTGCACTTCTCGTCTCAGTTTTATAAATATTATTGGATGAATTTTTAGATATGTTATATCAGCTTTAGACAGGTACAAAACCCTTTATCCAAACTGCTTGGGACCAGAAAAGTTTTAGATTGAATTTTTTAATATTTTTAGAGGGGATGGAACCAAGTGTAAATAACAATATCTTATGTCACTTAGGCAATGTTTACATGTCATAATACAGCTTATACATGCAACCAAATGTAGTTTATATAATATTTAGTAATTCTGTATACATATTACCCCCCAGGAAAATAGTATAGTACTGTAATCAGAAAGGTAATATTTGTTTTAAATAAATATAGAGTATTGTTTGTACTTTAAAACACAAAAAAACAATCTAAAGACACAAGAAGATTATGACTTACAGGTGGTGAAAAATAGTAATTTTTGATCTAATACATAATGATCTATCAGATTTTATTCTAGGGAGATCTTCAAGAGAAAATAATAGAACAATTTTAAAAGTAGTAGCTAAATATTGTTATGAAGGATCAAAAAATAAAAACACTTTGTTACTGAAGATGTTTCTCCTGTCCTTAGACACAGAATTAACTTTGCAGGCAATTTTCTTAATATAATTAAAAAGATTTATACTAATTCAAATGCTTATGTAGTAATACATTTAAATATATCCTCAGATTTCCATCTAAGAAAGGGCACTAGGAAAGGATGCCAACTCTCTCCTTCACTTTTTAATCTAGCACTGTACTTCCTAGCTATAAACTTGATGCAACTAACTATTCATCATATAAATTTGCTGAGGGTGATAATATCAATTATCTTGAAATTATAATTATAGCTAATTTGAATAAGTGGTATAATTTAAATTTGTCTAAGTGTTTTAAGAAATTAGAATGCGTTCTTAAAAATTGGATTATGCATGTGATTGAAGCTCTACTTTTTACCTAATCTTATATTACATGTAGTTTGGTGGTGGTTTAGCTGGGGGAGAGGGAGAGAAAATTGGTTTATTTATGCTATTTGGCATATTTTGTTTCCTGTCCCATTATATGGTTAACCTCTACCAATAACCTATAATGTAGGACAGAAAGATGGCCTAAGTCTTTTCTATCTATGATTGATAGCATTTGTATTACCAGATTGTATTACAGTTCATTAAAGTTTAGTTTTTTCTTATCTGTTGTAATAATAAAATAAAATCATAAGCGATGATTGTTTACTGCATGATCTGTGCATCACGATACATTATAGGCCTTGTATAAGAAATAGGTGATTTGTGAATAACATCATTTCTTTTTATCTACTTGTGTTTTTGCTTTCTTGTATTTATATATTTTACTTAATGGTATTTCAATTGTCATCTGTATTGTACTCATATAATTACTGCTCTTATGTTGTCATTAAAAGAAAGAATTAAAACATTTTTGATTAATCTCCCCCTCTTTCTTTTTGGTTGAGTTAATTTAATTAAAATGTCAAGTCATCCGAGAGTTCTGTATCCAATTAAAATAGTACCTTATTTTTTAACACCTAAGGATCACAATAAATTTGAGAAACTGATTACAAATGTATTATGCAAAGGAAAGGAACCAAGTACTGCTTGAAGTAAATTATATATGTTCCTTTTGAAAAAGGAGTTTTAGCCCTTCCAAATTTAAGATTCTACAATTGTGCATCTCTGTTTTAGATGTTCTCTAGATTGGATGGCGGATGCAGAATACAATTAATTTAGAGAAATTGAGGTGTAAGGTCCAAAACCACATTCATTATTGTTTATTCTACATGCTTGTGATTATGATTTTAGAGATAATGTCTTATAAAGGGACACCCTCATAGTCTGGAGGAAAATTCATGTGTTGGCATGACTTAATTATAGAGTGGCAAGATGTTTGACACTAAAAAGAAATGAAAGGTTCCCAGCAGGAGATTAGAATATGTTTAAAAAATAAGTCTTGAAAAAATTAAATAACATACGAGCAATGAACTGTACAAATTCTTCATAAATTTATTTTATTCTCTGAGGTATTCTAACCACAAGAGCACTATTTGTCCTATGCCCAACTTAGATATTATGTTAAAAAGCAGATTCATATAGAACCTACTATATGGATTCACTCTTTCTTGGACAAACTTATTAGTGAGCACAATCTGTAATTTATAAGGAGTTAATGTTATTGGAAATTAGGACATTTAAAAATGTTGATAGTAATTCCCGGTCTAAAACTCTTGATAGAAATATCCCAGTAAAATGAATCGAAACAAGTGTGAAATTAGCAAATAAAGTCACTTTAAATGCATATCCAAGAGAAACGCAGCTATGTGTAATTAATAGAGATTAGTTAACTACTACCCACATTTCTAAGTGAAATAAAGAAATTTGCAATATGTGTCTAAAATGTTCAATGATAAACCTATTATTTTTGTGAATGTCTGATGCTGCAACAATTTTGGGCTAAAGTGTCATATTTCTTAAAGAATAGAGTAGATATTCAACTAACTCCTACTCATATCTTTTTTTTGTTCCGTATAATATGTGGCCTAATTAGGGTTGTTTGCACAAAAAGCATATTTTTGAAAATTGGATAAGCAAAAATATCTCATTTTTAACCTAATTGAAAAAAATATAGTAATCAGATAATAAAATAACATTTTCATATGTTATTAGATAAATGTAACAGAGGGACACATTAAAAGAGTGCTGGAGAGCTTACATAGAACTGTATGGAATTAATTTAAAACAAATTATTTCAAAATTAATTAACTAAGCTTTAAAATGTATAGTCATTTCTCTCCATTTAATTATCCAATAATATTTGATTATATAAAATATTGTGGTGCCTGTACTGTTGATGACCTGGCCTGCTGACTAATCAAAAGTATCCTTTGAGCTATCAAGAAAGGTTACTGGGAGATCATGTTGACCAACTTCAAATCTTAGACTCCAAGATTGAACAGTTGACAGAAAGGGTCAAAGCTTTAATGGAAATTTCTAAAACTTCCAGTGCTACTACTATTGCTGCTTTTATGACTTCTCCCCTATTCCCGTCAAACAATCCTCCGCATTTGGGACCCTGACTACCTGTCCCAGATAAATTTGATGTTAATCCTGAAGAATGCCTTGGTTTCCTCAATCACTGCAGATTAGATTTTAAAAATGACCAATTGTCTCGTTCCACCTCATCTGCTGAAGTAACCATCATAATCTCCCTGTTACAAGGCAAGGCTTTGGCCTGAGTCTCTCCACTTGTGGAGAAGTATGATCCCTGCCTTCAGGATGTAAAACTGTTTGTGTCAATGCTGTAAACAGTATTTGATAAACTAGGAAGATCTGTTGCTGCTGAGACTTTCCTATTAGATCTCCAACAGGGAGCTCAATCAGTAGTTTTCCATAATGGTCTTAGGGGGATATTTATCAAAGCCTCAACTATGCTGCATTCGCCGGCACCAATACGCCCACCTAACATCGCCTAACATCGTGGCTGTGGAACTGAATACGATCTCCATATTTATAAAAAAAGCCAGCATAAAGACATGCACCAAGTACAGGGCGATGAGCATCAGACTGTTATTAACTAGCAGTCATCGATCTTGCGTCTATTCGACTTTTTCCCAACTTTATTTATACCCTGTCACTAAACGCTGCCACTATACTAAAAATGTTTAACCCCTATCCTGCCGCTCCCGGACCCCGCCGCAACCTAAATAAAGTTATTAACCCCTATCCTACCGCTCCCAGACCCCGCCACAACCTAAATAAAGTTATTAACCCCTATCCCGCTGCTCCCGGACCCCGCCGCCACTTAAATAAATGTATTACCATTACCATAACAAGCCGCTAACTTTAAATTAAAATGACAACATCCCTATCTTAAAATAAAATAAATACTTGCCTGTAGAATTAAAATAAACTGATTTTAAACTATTAATTAACCTACCCTAACTATTATACTACAATTAAATTAAACTACCAATTAAATTAACTAAATTACATATTAAAAAACCTAACACTACTCAAATTATTTAAATCTACTATTAAACATTATTAAAAATGAATAAATTACCAAAAAAAAGCTAAGTTACAAAAAATAAAAACACTAAATTACAAAAACAAACAAACCACATTATCAAAAATAACAAAGAATTACACCTAATCTAATAGCCCTACCAAAATAAAAATAGCCCCCCTACAATAAAACCCCCCCTAGACTACAATAAACTACCAATGGCCCTTAAAATGGCCTTTTGTGGGGCATTGCCCCAAAGAAATCAGTTCTTTTACCTGTAATAAAAAAATACAAACACCCCCCAACAGTAAAACCCACCACCCAACCAACCAACCCCCCAAATAAAAAAACCTATCTAAAATAACCTAAGTTCCTCATTGCCCTGAAAAGGGCATTTGTATGGGCATTGCCCTTAAAAGGGCATTTAGCTCTTTTACATGCCCAGACCCTAATCTAAAAATAAAACATATCCAAAAAACCCTTAAATAAACCTAACACTAACCCCCGACGATCCACTTACAGTTATTGAAGTCCCGCTTGAAGGATCCATCCAGCCGGCAAGAAGTCTTCATCCGGACGGCCTCTTCCATCTTCATCCAGCCGGCGAAGTCTTCATCCAGGTGGCAAGAAGTCTTCATCCAGGTGGCAAGAAGTTTTCATCCAGACGGCCTCTTCTATCTTCATCCATCCGGCATGGAGCGGGTCCATCCTGAAGACATCCGGTGCGGAACTCCTCTTAATACGGTCGCTGCCGTAACCTGGAACTTCAATGCAATTGACGTCATCCAAGATCCTATTGGCACAAAGGTTCCAATCAGCCTATAGGATTAGAGCAGCTCTCATCCTATTGGCTGTTCCAATCAGCCAATAGGATGAGAGCTCGCTCCTTTTAAGGGCCATTGGTAGTTTATTGTAGGCTAGGGGGGTTATTTTGTTGTTGTTTTTTTTTTATTTTGGTAGGGCTGTTAGATTAGGTGTAATTCTTTGTTATTTTTGATAATGTGGTTTTTTTTCCCCCGTAATTTAGTGTTTTTAATTTTTTTTTAACTTAGCGTTTATTTTTTTGGTAATTTAATAATTTTTTAATAATGTTTAATAGTAGATTTAAATAATTTGAGGAGTGTTGACTTTTTTAATATATATATTTTAGTTAATTTAATTGGTAGTTTAATTTAATTGTAGTATAATAGTTAGGGTAGGTTAATTAATAGTTTAAAATTAGTTTATTTTAATTCTACAGATAAGTTTAAATTTATTTTAAGATAGGAATGTTGTAATTTTAATTTAAAGTTAGCAGCTTTTTAGGTTTAGGGGTTAATAGCTTAATTTAGTTTATGGCGATGTGGGGGGCTGGCGGTTTATGGGTAAATAGGTTTAGTTAGTGGTAGTGATGTAGGAGGCCAGAGGTTTAGGGGTTAATACATTTATTTAGTGGCGGTGGGGTCCAGGAGCGGCGGAATAGGGGTTAATAACATTATGTAGGTGGCGGAGATGTCAGGGGTGGCAGATTAGGGGTGTTTAGACTCTGGGCTTATGTTAGGGTGTTAGGTGTAAACGGTACTTGTTTTCAACCATATAAATCAATGGGATATCTGGCAGCATCGAACATAAACTTTTTGTGCTTTCAGACTCCCATTGATTTCTATGGCATCCACGGCCTCCAGGGTGGCAGATTGAAAACTAGGTACGCTGGGCTGGAATAGCCGCGAGCGTACCTATTAGAAATTTGATAAATGGGAAAAGGTATCAAATAGAGGCGAATGCGTATTCAAAACATCTGTAATGACGTAAGCATCGATCTGCGTCGGATTGAGACCAGCGGATCGTATGTTATGTCACAAATGTCAAAAATTGCTGGTCTGTAGGCTTTGATAACTAGGTCAGATCAAGCTTGCAACAATTACTCTGCGGAATTCCACAGTTTTTGTGGTTGACGGCTTGATAAATATCCCCCTTAGTGGTAGAATTAAGGATGAATTAGTCTATCGTGACATCACTCAAGTGATTAATCAAGTTGTGTATTCAACTAGATTCTCGTTATCATGAAAGACAATCAAAAAGAGAAAGAGCTCAGTATAAAGTGAGCTCCTCGCTTTTGTACTCCTTCTAAAATTCTCAAATCTAGAGGAACCATAAGAAGCAGGGACTATCTGGTTCCTTGGGCCTTTGTCTTTATTGTGGATTAAAAGGTCAGTAAAAGAACGGACTCAACTTTGGTGGGTAGTGCATGGTTAAAGGGACAGTCTAGGCCAAAATAAACTTTCATGATTCAGATAGAGCATGTAATTTTAAACAATTTTCCAATTTACTTTTATCACCAATTTTGCTTTGTTCTCTTGGTATTCTTAGTTGAAAGCTTAACCTAGGAGGTTCATATGCTAATTTCTTAGACCTTGAAGCCCACCTCTTTCAGATTGCATTTTAACAGTTTTTCACCACTAGAGGGTGTTAGTTCACATATTTCATATAGATAACACTGTGCTCGTGCACGTGAAGTAATCTGGGAGCAGGCACTGATTGGCTAGACTGCAAGTCTGTCAAAAGAACTGAAAAAAGGGGCAGTTTGCAGAGGCTTAGATACAAGATAATCACAGAGGTTAAAAGTATATTATTATAACTGTGTTGGTTATGCAAAACTGGGAAATGGGTAATAAAGGGATTATCTATCTTTTAAAACAATAATAATTCTGGTGTAGACTGTCCCTTTAAGTCATATTTCTGACCTCACTTCCTTCAGGTTAAAACTTTTTCTCCCTATTGAAATATCTCTTGCTGGAAAAGCTTATGATTTTTTAGCCGTAGTGGATTATGGTGGAGGAGGCATCTTTATGGACCCAACTCTAGCTGATAATTTGGCAATCCCCAAAGAAAAGAAGAACAACTCCCTTTTTGTTACCACAATCTGTGGACCACCACTAGGCTCTGGACTAATTGAGTATCAAACTATTCCTTTACTATGTACTACCAGGGTTCTGCACATGGAGTATTTACCCTTTGATTTGATCTCTTCACCAATCATTCCTGTCATTTTTGACTTACCCAGGCTCAAGAAACATGAACCCACATTCTTCTGGTCAGAAGGAGAGCTTGTTGCTTGGGTAACTGGATTTTTTTGCTTCAGTTTAAATTCACCTGCACCAACGAAGATTTCCTTTATTGCTGCAGTCTCCAACAATGTAGCCCTAACACTCAAATACTCTGATTATTCTGATTTGATCTCCAAAAAGAAAGCTGTAACCTGACCCCCTCATCAACCATATGGCTGTGGAGTTGACTTACTTACTAACTAGTGTAGCTATTCCCAAGGAAAGAACTTTTTCTCTCTCACAACCAGACCCCAAGGCATTAGAGGAATACATTCAAGACAACTTAAAATAAAGCTTTATTGGGCCGTCATCAACTCCTGCACTAGCAGGATTTTTTTTTCTGTTGAGAAAAAGAGATGGTTTAGATAATTGAATCCCACCCCGATTATGGACCAATTTCCAATTTCTCTAATTCTGGAGCTTTTTGATGCACCACAAGGGACAAGTTTCTTCCCTAAACTAGATCTAAATAATCTTATTTGAATCAAAGAAGTTACAGTGGAAAACCGCATTCAACCCCTGCTATTGCCATTATGAGTATAAGATCATGCCATTTAGCCAGTGCAACACCCCAGCAGTATTTCAGCATTTTGTGAATGATAATTTTTGAGACTTTCTCAATAAATTTGTGATAGTCTACCTGGATTAAATTTGTAGCTTATCAGTTGACCCTTCCATATTCGCTACATATCCATCCTGTTTTTTTACAGGTCCTTGAAACCTTATGTACACAACAATTTTTTTCCTAAGACTGTTTGCCCAACTCTCATGTTAATCAATGGAAATCACAAATAGGAAATTAAGCATATTTTGGCCTGTAATATATGGGGATGGCAATATTTGTTCTCCACTCATAAATGTGCGCTGGTATTACAAGTGCAGTGCAATGTGAACGCGACCTCACGTTCCCATTGCCTGGAAGTCAGTTACTCACGATAGTGCACTTCCATAGGCTTCAATGGGAGCTTCATTTTCATAAAGACAGACATGGGAAACCACCTAGTGTAGCGCAGGAGGAAAATTGGGCAGCAAGAAATAAATATATATGTACAGGCAGTGCAGAATTATTAGGCAGGTTGTATTTTTGAGGATTAATTTTATTATTGAACAACAACCATGTTCTCAATGAACCCAAAAAACTCATTAATATCAAAGCTGAATAGTTTTGGAAGTAGTTTTTAGTTTGTTTTTAGTTATAGCTATTTTAGGGGGGTATCTGTGTGTGCAGGTGACTATTACTGTGCATAATTATTAGGCAACTTAACAAAAACCAAATATATACCCATTTAAATTATTTATTTTTACCAGTGAAACCAATATAACATCTCAACATCCACAAATATACATTTCTGACATTCAAAAACAAAACAAAAACAAATCAGTGACCAATATAGCCACCTTTCTTTGCAAGGACACTCAAAAGCCTGCCATCCATGGATTCTGTCAGTGTTTTGATCTGTTCACCATCAACATTGCGTGCAGCAGCAACCACAGCCTCCCAGACACTGTTCAGAGAGGTGTACTGTTTTCCCTCCTTGTAAATCTCACATTTGATGATGGACCACAGGTTCTCAATGGGGTTCAGATCAGGTGAACAAGGAGGCCATGTCATTAGATTTTCTTCTTTTATACCCTTTCTTGCCAGCCACGCTGTGGAGTACTTGGACGCGTGTGATGGAGCATTGTCCTGCATGAAAATCATGTTTTTCTTGAAGGATGCAGACTTATTCCTGTACCACTGCTTGAAGAAGGTGTCTTCCAGAAACTGGCAGTAGGACTGGGAGTTGAGCTTGACTCCATCCTCAACCCGAAAAGGCCCCACAAGCTCATCTTTGATGATACCAGCCCAAACCAGTACTCCACCTCCACCTTGCTGGCGTCTGAGTCGGACTGGAGCTCTCTGCCCTTTACCAATCCAGCCACGGGCCCATCCATCTGGCCCATCAAGACTCACTCTAATTTCATCAGTCCATAAAACCTTAGAAAAATCAGTCTTGAGATATTTCTTGGCCCAGTCTTGACGTTTCAGCTTGTGTGTCTTGTTCAGTGGTGGTCGTCTTTCAGCCTTTCTTACCTTGGCCATGTCTCTGAGTATTGCACACCATGTGCTTTTGGGCACTCCAGTGATGTTGCAGCTCTGAAATATGGCCAAACTGGTGGCAAGTGGCATCTTGGCAGCTGCACGCTTGACTTTTCTCAGTTCATGGGCAGTTATTTTGCGCCTTGGTTTTTCCACACGCTTCTTGCGACCCTGTTGACTATTTTGAATGAAACGCTTGATTGTTCGATGATCACGCTTCAGAAGCTTTGCAATTTTAAGAGTGCTGCATCCCTCTGCAAGATATCTCACTATTTTTGACTTTTCTGAGCCTGTCAAGTCCTTCTTTTGACCCATTTTGCCAAAGGAAAGGAAGTTGCCTAATAATTATGCACACCTGATATAGGGTGTTGATGTCATTAGACCACACCCCTTCTCATTACAGAGATGCACATCACCTAATATGCTTAATTGATAGTAGGCTTTCGAGCCTATACATCTTGGAGTAAGACAACATGCATAAAGAGGATGATGTGGTCAAAATACTCATTTGCCTAATAATTCTGCACTCCCTGTATATGGTTATATACATATATATTTATTTGTAAATATACACATATTAACACACACACATATATATATATATATATATATATATATATATATATATATATATATATATATAAGAACAACAAACTTGCACTCACTGGTCTTTTTTGTGAAATACTTTTACTTGAATAACTGTGACGTTTCGAGGACAATGTATCCCCTTCTTCAGGGGATACATTGTCCTCGAAACATCACAGTTTTTCAAGTAAAAGTATTTCACAAAAAAGACCAGTGAGTGCAAGTTTGTTGTTCTTCTATATCAATTTTCACTAGCACCCTGGCAGTTGTGGAAAGGTGAGAGAGCACATCCCTGCTACATATATATATACCCATATACTGTACAAATATATTTTTAGTGAAAACACATTCCCCATTGACATACATGTGAAGGCACTTTCAGTGTCATTTTTTTCTAACACCCCACATCCCCTTACTTTAATCCTAACTGCTTTGTGCAGTTTTTTTATTATAAAAATAAAGATGCTCATATTTTTATTTAATGTTACTCTACAGTCCTCTTTATTTTGGGGGCAATCTGGGAAACCTTTTTTCATTAACCAGAGATCTGATCTCTGGTTAAGGATCTCTAGTGCAAAGTGAAACCGGCAGTTTGGGTCACATTAACCAGCCACTTGTAATGCTAGTTATCTTTATCTGTTCTTTTTTTATTTTAAACATTAATATTTATTTTTCTAAATATAATTATGTTATAAAAGACAGTAGCCTCAACTTTAAATATAACTGCATAGTCTTTAAATTTGCAAACTTAAACAAATGCCATTATGTATATATTTAAAGTTGTGGCTACTGACAACCCCCCCCCCCCCCCCCCAACTTTATTTATAATAAAGATCCATCACATACATAGGAAAACATACAAGTGATAATGAATTCCTTCATAAAAAGAGTTACCTGAATATAATACTTTACAGATGAGGCATATGTCAGAAATGTAGGAGTATCTGTTCACCGATCAGAGATGGAAATCTAGTTTTTATTTTAAATAATAAAGAACAATAGAGTAAAATATAGGGGACGCCCTTGCTCAGAGCAAACACATAATTTGTATAAATGGAATATATCTAACAAAATAGACAGTGATATTACCTATCTAATGATAGGCCAAATAATATAACAGAATACAATCAATAGGTCAAAAAATATATATGACAAAAGTAACAAAGTCCCATAAAACAAAAACAGGGGACCAAGGGTGAATGGTAAATCCAGGTCCAGACAGCTGTCTGTAGGCAGATCAAGGCCAAAATCCAGGATCAGCAATCTGTGAAAAGTATAAAGAAACAGAAGCGCCACATGGTGTGTAGAATGTTTACACTCACATTTAGTAGAGCACCCCTCTTGGTGCAAATAGAGCAGGCTGGAATCAAACAGTCACCCATCAGAAGGCACCCGGTGTGGCTCAAAATCTAATGGATCAGGATACGATATCCAAAAGGTGGTACATCAAATATCAGGGTGTATATCAGAATAAATGGTATGGCAGCAAGTAGTAAGTGCAAAACTTTATTTTAAAACAAATAAAAAATAAGCAACGCGTTTCTCAGTCATCCAGTGACTGTTTCATCAGGCTTAATACCTGATGAAACAGTCACTGGAGGCTGTCCACCTCTGCAGCAAAGGATGGGCGCACAGCGCCTGGAAGAAGGACAAGGATGGGCCAGCCAGTGATGAAGATTGCAGAGCGGAGGCGGCGGAAGAGGCTTGAGCCTGGGTGAAGATACGCTCAACAACGGATCAAAAGGAGCCAGAGTCCTCTTCAACTGTGAGTAACAATTGTGGAATTAGTTAGGGTTTTTTTGGGGTGTTTTTTTTTTGTTTTTCAGAATAGACTTTTATTGTTATTTTATTTTATTCTGTAGGCTAAGTTTTTTTAGGTTAGATTTTGTTATTTGTTTTTTTTTATTTTTCAGAATAGGCTTTGTTATTTTATTTTATTTTGTAGGCTAAGTATTTAAGTTAGATTTTTTTTATTTTGGGGGATAGGGGGTTACTTTAATTTAGGTGGGGGTTTTGTAATATTTTGTTTGTTAAAGAGCTGGGATCACTTTAGAGTAATGCCCTACAAAAGGCCCTTTTAAGGGCTATTGTAATTTATTTTAGAGTTAGGGTTTAGTTTTTTTTTATTTTATGAGGCATGTAATTTAGTGTTAGGTATAAAAAAAAATATTTTGAATAATGTATTTTTAATTTTCTGTAACTATTTTATTATTATTTTCTGTGATTTAGAATTTTTTTTATTTTTTGTAGCTTAGTGGGGTTAGTTTAGAAGGGGTTTTGGTTTAGAGGTGGTTTAATTTAGAGGGGGGTTTAGTTGTTAGTGTAGTTCTAGTTTGTGTTGGGAGGTGGTAGTAAAGGCTTTAATCTCCTAACCACCCCCCATACCTGTATAATTGTTATGTATAATGCATATTCGTTTAACTATTGTATATGAATCAATATGTATTTATTTTTTCTTGTTGTTTATTTTAAATATAAATATATCTTTTAAAATGTATATTAATGTTACAAAAGGCAAGTGTTACAATTGTTTTATTGCATAACAGGCATGCAGTTATGTGATACTATATAATGCACTGTCTTTTATAACAAATATCTATTTTAAAAATATATTTGTATTTACAATAATAAATGCATCAAGCAATAATATTTACATTTTAATTTATATATCCAATACTTAAACTAATATTCAATATACATGACCATGCATTTTATTTCAAAGATCGTAGATGTAGTCAGGCCTTGCATTGATATTCAGTATTGAAACAGTTATGCATGTATATTGCATAATTATTTAACTTTTGCCTATACATTAAAATGTGTTAATGTAAACTTGTTGTGTTTATTAGGGATGATATAGATATATTGTATATGTGAATATCTATTTATGTTATAGTAATCAGTATCAATAAATGGCATGTAGTTATGTATATCTGTAATATTAATTATACTGTCTTTAATTACAAATAATAAACACAACAAGCAACATTAATCACATTTTAATTTATATGCAAATATTTAAATATTATGCATTGTACATAACAATGCATCATTTAAATATTGAATATTTATGTGTAGGGCATAAGTTTCTACAGTAAGTTTTAGGTTATGGCAGATTAGGTGGCAATGTTTAAATAATATGCATATACATCTACAGTGCATATTGTTTAAATTATTGTAGATATCTTTAAATGGATTTAATATTTGCTTAATATTATTTTAAACATAAACATATATTTTCAAATATATCTTTATGTTTGAAATAATAACAAGCAGCTATTAAATTTATGTTAAGATATCTCCAATACTTTAAATAATCTACATTTTACATGACAATGCATATTTTGTTACAGCGATGCACTAAAACACCGGCGGCACTGGAAAAATGTGCTCGGCCTATTTGGACTCCTGGAACTCAGGAATTGATTCCCCAGACCGCCTGCAGTCGGTCGCTGCCATTGGTCTGGGGCTCAATTTCAGTCCAGTACTGAGTTCCTGGAGCCTGGATGGGCCAAGTAGGTTTTACCAGTGCCACCGGCATTTTAGCGCATCTCTGTAACACATTATTTAAACATTGAGGATAACTTTAGAGACAAAGCAATATAGTTATAATAAGGTGTATTACTTATAGTATAGTTTATTATAGTTAGTTATTTTTTACAGTAGGCAGTTAGATGGGCATTAAAGGGGAGTGCTGTTTACACATTACGTAAGTGTCGGCGGTATGAGAGACTTAGCTGGGCGTTCCGGGGTTGTATAGGTTAGGCGTGATGTAGGTGTAGATGATCAGGGGGGCTAGCTGGGCGGTGCAGGAGAGTGTAGGTTACCCGTGATGTAGGTGTAGGTGGTTGGTGGGTGGTAGCGAGGTGGAGCAGGAGGAATTTAGCTTAGCAGTTATGTAGAAATAGGCATTCAGGGGGAGTTAATGAGGCCTGCTAGTGGGAGTAGCCTGCACATTGTTTTGGACACCTCAACACATATGTTCAAAGCAGAGAAGTGCAGGTTGCAAGCAAGGTAGCAGCCATGTTTATCTCGACCAGCTATCAGCTGCCGAGACAAATTTCTCCTGAGCTAGTTAGAGTAGGTCCCCACAGCAAGATTTGAAGTGTGCCTACACTGAAACTAATTTAGGTTTCAGTGAGCGCACTGCTTGTACCGTGTATGCAGATTTCAAATAGGACCCCCCCTGCAGTAAAATGCAGATGAGCGCCGATGTTGGCGATGTGGGTGGTGACATCACGCTCCCAAAGAACTCAGCTCACCAACATTTCTCAGACACACCCCTTTTTTTAACATTCTGACGGATTGTTGGAATGCGATTCCAACAAGGCAATCGATGCAGTTTTCTGGCGGTCCGTCAATGTTTTGAACATTGGGGCCTAAGGGTGATGGGGGAAACCAGACGTGGACTGCTTGCCCAGTGTGCTTAGAGGAATATGGCTGCACCTCACTGACGAAGCCCACAGAAGGCCGAAACGATCATCTGGGATTGTCATGTTCCTTGTTCAATGGAGAATAGCCTGGTATTTCAGGGCTGGACTGACCTTATTTGGCAGGATCAGACTGATATACTTCAGGAAAGTTTTCCTTTGTGAAAAGCACAATTAGGCTAAAAGAGGCTGCTCCTAGGTGGTAGATCATGATAGAACAAGCTACTGAGCTATTGTTCTTTCCTGGTAGAGCGCTTCTCTCTTTGTATGCATTTGTATTATGACCCTGGGGAGGTCTCTCTAAGGCTGATGGGGGAAACCAGATGTGGAATCCTTGCCCAGTGTGCTTAGGGGAATATGGCTGCAGCTCACTGACGAGGCCCATAGAAGACTGAAATGATCGTCTGGTGTTGTCATGTTCCTTGTTTAAAGATGAATTGCCTGGTATTTCGGGGCTTGACTGGCTTTTCTTGACAGGATCAGACTGATATACTTCAGGAAAGTTTTCCTCTGTGAAAGCACAACTGGGCCTAAAGAGGCTGCTCCTAGGTGGTAACTCGCCATAGAAAAAGCTACTGAGCTGTTGTTCATTTCTAGTAGAGCACTTCTCTCTTTGTATGCATTTTTATTATGACCCTTGGGAGGTCTCACTAAGGTTTATGGGGAAACCAGATGTGGACTCCTTGCCATGGCTGCACCTCACTGATGAGGCCTATAGAAGGCCGAATCATTGCCTGGTATTTCGGGGCCAGACTGACCTTACTTAGTGGGATCAGTCTCATATACTTCAGGAATGTTTTCCTCTGTTAAAAACACAGCTGGGCTAAAAGAGGCTTCTCCTAGGTGGTAAGTTGCCATAAAACAAGCTACTGCTGTTGTTAGTTCCTGGTAGAGCACTTCTATATTTGTATGCATATAAATATATATATATATATATATATACATACACAGTGTTCTCTACAGAAAATTTTGCCAGCAGGGTGGCATAATAAAGTAGCCAGGTGGGAGCAGTATTTTCTAATATTATATAATTTTCAACTATCCAAAGCACAAATTAATTGCACAATTTAATTTTTAAACATTTTTAATGTTAGCTAATTTTAGCTTAATAGTGGCTAAAATGTGAACTGAGTGGTTAGTAAAAGCACTAAAAAGGTCCCGGGGAGAACACTGATATATATATATACAATATATATACAGTATATATATAGTTTTTCAAATTATCATTAATTTGATAGTTTGAATTTGCTGGTGACAGCTTATGCCCATTGTGGGTCCTAGTGCCCCTATGTTGCTTATTATATATCTTTTTAACTCTTTAGATATACTATGTTGGCCCCCTCTAGTATTATTGTTTGTTGCTTTTAAAATATATCACCACCCTCCCCTCTTTCATCTAGTCCAGCCTCGCCCCCACCACCCTCCCCTCTCTCATCCAGTCCTGCCTCCTCCTCACCCCCTTCCCTCTCTCATCCAGCTGTGCATCCTTCTCACTACCCTTTCCTCTCTCATCCAGCCCTGCATCCATCTCACCACTCTCCCCTCTCTCATCCAGCACTGCATCATTCTCACTACCCTCCCCTCTCTCATCCAGCCCTTCTTACATTTCACCACCCTCCCCTCTCTCACCCAGCCCTGCATCATTCTCCCCACCCTCCCCTCTCTCATCCAGCCCTGCATCCATCTCACCACTCTCCCCTCTCTCATCCAGCCCTGCATTCCTCTCACCACTCTACCCTCTCTCATCCAGCCCTGCATCCCTCTCACCACTCTCCCCTCTCTCATCCAGCCCTGCATCATTCTCACTACCCTTCCCTCTCTCATCCAGCACTTCTTATTTTTCACCACCCTCCCCTCTCTCACCCAACCCTGCATCATTCTCCCCACCCTCCCCTCTCTCATCCAGCCCTGCATCCATCTCACCAAACTCCCCTCTCTCATCCAGCCCTGCATTCCTCTCACCACTCTCCCTTCTCTCATCCAGCCCTGCATCCCTCTCACCACTCTCCCCTCTCTTATCCAGCCTTGCATCTCTCTCACCACCCTCCTCTGTCTCAACCAGCCCTACATCCCTCTCACCACTCTCCTCTTTTAAACCAGCCCTGCCTCCTCCTCACCACCCTCAACTCTCTCATCAAGCCCTACCTATATCTCATCACCCTCCCCTGTCTCATCTAGCTCTGCATCCCTCTCACCAATCTCCCCTCTCTCATTCAGCCCTGCATCCCTATCACTACCTTTCCTTCTCTCACCCAGCCCTGCATCACTCTTACCACTCACCGCTCTCTCTCATCCAGCCCTGCATCCTTCTCATTACCCTTCCCTCTCTCATCCAGCCCTTCCTACATCTAACCACCCTCCCCTCTCTCATCCAGCCCTGCATCCCTCTCACCACTCTCCCCTCTCACCAAGCCCTGCTCCCCTTTCACCACTCTCCCCTCTCTTATTCAGCCCTGCCTCCATCTCACCACCCTCACCTGTCTCATCCAGCCCTGCCTCCATCTCACCACCCTCACCTGTCTCATCCAGCCCTGCATCCCTCTCACCACCCTTCCCTGTTTCATCCAGCCCTGCATCCCTCTCAATGCCCTCTCCTCTCTCATCCAGCCCTGTCTGCTTCTCACCATCTTCAACTCTCTCTTCCAGCCCTGCCTCCCTCTCACCACCCTCCCCTCTCTCATCCAGCCCTGCCTCCCTTTCCCCACCCTCACCTCTCTTATCCAGCCCCGCCTCCCTCTCCCCACCCTCATCTCTCTTATCCAGCCCCGCCTCCCTCTCCCCACCCTCATCTCTCTTATCCAGCTCTGACTCCCTCTCCCCACCCTCATCTCTCTTATCCAGCCCTGACTCCCTCTCCCCGCCCTCACCTCTCTTATCCAGCCATGCCTCCCTCTTAACCCCCTCCCCTCTCTTATCCAGTCATGCCTTCCTCTCATCACCATCCCCTCTCTCATCCAGTCATGCCTTCCTTTCATCACCATCCCGTCTCTCATCCAGCCCTGCCTTCCTCTCATCACCATCCTCTCTCTCATCCAGCCCTGTCTTCCTCTCATCACCATCCCCTCTCTCATCCAGCCCTGCCTTACTCTCATCACCATCCCCTCTCTCATCCAGCCCTGCCTTCCTCTCATCACCATCCCCTCTCTCATCCAGCCCTGCCTTCCTCTCATCACCATCCCCTCTCTCATCCAGCCCTGCCTTCCTCTCATCACCATCCCCTCTCTAATCCAGCCCTGCCTCTGTCTCACCACCATCCCTTCCTCATCCAGTCATGCCTCCCTCTCCCCACACTCCCCTCTCTAATCCAGCCACACTCCCCTCTCTAATCCAGCCACACTCCCCTCTCTAATCCAGCATTGCCTCCGTCTCACCACCATCCCCTTCCTCATCCAGCCATGCCTCCCTCTCCCCACCCTCCCCTCTCTCATCCAGCCCTGCCTCCCTCTCACCACCCTTTCCTCTCCGTCTGCCCAGGATGTGGCCCTGTGATGCTAGAGACGAACCGGGAAATATCTCGGCATCCTAGTGGGCCAATCCAGCACTGAATCTTACTGGGGTGATTGACAGACCCTGCTCTTGTGCGATTAGTTATGCAAGAGCAGGGGTGGCATCACACAAGTCACCACTTGTGTTATGATAAATATGGGCAGCTAACTGCTGCCCTCTAGCTGTGAAGCCCAATGTCTTTCTGTGAACATATAGCAGATGCTTATAAAACTATATTTTATATAATATATAAAAATATATATATAGTATAATGCTGAATAATTTACAACTCCAAAGTAATTTGGTATTAATGAAAAATTAAAGATTTGTATATTCATAGTAGTTTGATCATTTTAATGAGTTGTAACAAAATTAAGTGTACTATTAGCTGTTTTTTTCCAAGACATGTTTGTATATAAAACTTTCAAATAATATCAAACACAGCATTAGCAATGAGTCTGCTAGGTAATTTTGTTAGCCGCAGAAACTCTACTAGGATTTGCAGTATATGAAGCATGTCCTCTTCTTTGTATGAATAATGCAGTATTCTTACTAAATTAAATATTAGCCTCTGGCAAAGAAACATTTTATATATAACTCATAAACACATTTTTATATCACAATATAGGAAAAAAATTATATCATGCGTTTAGTGGAAAAAGTTTTAAATACTACTAACTTTTTCCCATTTTTTTCATTAAAGGGGAATTTAAATTAAATGTTTTACACTCTCCTGCTGGAGTGTATTAAACTGTTTACGAATTCCTGCCATTTATATCCCCATCTAAATTGTATATTTTAATACAAGTACTGGTTATAGACAAGAAGATTTTGAAAAAATCATGCTCCCAGTGAGGAAGGGACAGAGAGCTAATTAAATGTTAATTTTCATACTGTTTATTGGTCTCATCGTGTATAGAGAGACAACCTAAGGAGGATATGGTGTAAATATAGAGTGATAAGAGAATTAGATCTGCTCTTCCTGCAAGATTAGCCAATTTAATTGGGTTGAGGTTTCAATTACCAGAGTGAGCTATTTCATATACATAAATAAACTTAAATAAGTCATTTCCCATATATTTTACACTCTGCAGCTCATATAACAAGTCATTGTAAATACATTAAAGGACTAAATATTTTACAGCACACTATCCCTTTAAGGGTTGTTTCAGCATTTGGCTAGGGGCATACAATATATCGTGCCCATCAAACAAAACCACTGGTAACATGAAAAAACCATAAGTACAGCCGAAACACATGCAAACTGGTTTATGTAAATTATTGTGACTGCAAAATATTCACGTTTATTTTGTGCATATGTTACGACGGACTGTTTTAAAGAGGGATTCCTTTTCTTCTTTTTAATTACATGTTAGGGTAAAGTTTAGGTCTTTAGACCGCTGCTCCATAAGTTGCGTTTCTGGCGAGTCTCGCCAGAAACACGGACCCTCTAGCTCCATTCGGAGCTTGATAAATGGGCCTCTCTAAATGGTTTTATGAGACGAGGTGTGAATGGTAACAAGATAGATGCAGCTTCATTAAGTAGAATGGAAAGTGAATACATAAAAAAAGAGAGGCGCTCTATCAGGAACAAACTACAGCTCAGCTTGTTTTATGTCAAGTCACAAACCAGGAGCAGCCTCTTCTAGCCCAATTGTGCTTTTAACAGAGGAGAACTTTCCTGAAGTATATCAGTCTGATTCAGCCTAACAAGGTCAGTCCAGCTCCGAAATACCAGGCAATCCTTCTCTAAACAAGGACCTTTACCCAAGACGATCATTTGGGCCTCATTTGGGCCTCTTCAGTGAGGTGTAGCCATATTCCTCTATGGACATTTGGCAAGGAGTCCATGTCTCATTTTCCCCATCACGCCTTGGGAAACTTCCCCAGGGTCATATTGCAAATAAATACAGAAAGAGAAGCACTCTACCAGGAACGAACAACAGCTCAGTAGTTTGTTCTATGGCAAATTACCACCTGGGAGCAGCCTCTTTTAGCCATTGTGCTTTTCCCAGAGGAAAACTTTCCTGAAGTATATCAGTCTGATCCCACTGAGTAAGTTCAGTCCAACCCTGAAATACTCTGAACAAGGAACATGGCAACCTCATGGAAAGTGGCCAACAACTTGTGGCTTTGATGAGGGGCAGGAAAAATCTTTCTTAATTCTGCAAAACATAATTCCTGCAAAATATTTGTTTCACAAATGTTTTTGATTGGCACAGTCTACCTTGTCACTGTCACTATCCTTTCTTTGCAATACATTTTATAGAGGTTAAGGTAATTTAATAAGGGAATTAAATGAGTTAAAGTATTTACAAATTGTATTTAACATTTTATAGTAAACAGTTACATATAACTTTAAAAAAATGTATGATCATTTCTTTTTAGAATATCTTTATTTAAAAAGTAAAATATGAATTGGAATGATAATATGTATTGGAGAGCAAAAATGACCCCAATACACATGAATAAATTCACAATCTAACATGCAGGATCAAAACTTCCCAGCATCCTATGGGCTATTGACTGCATTATCAATTAACATACAATTTATCTCAGATGCAGAACTGTTCTAGACAACACATATGATTCTTATATTTAAATAAATTAAGTAATTCATGTTATTTTCAAATGTGTGCACTATCCACACGTATGGCTTGTGGGTAAGTACATATATGTCGCTTGTTGTGTTCATATTTGTTTTTTCCACAATAATGTCTCTTAAAATTTTAAACACAGAGGTAAAGTCTCACTAGGGAACCACAAGCCATGCAGTTCCAGAGTAGAACACTGTCAGAAGTTGATGGGTACTAGCAACTGCCTTCCTTGATTGGATCTCTTTTCTGTCCTGTTCTGGCCTTTACTTATGTGTTTGTGTGAGTCAAACATTCAGCAAGCTTGAGTCAGCAATGGAAAAATGACTCTGAAAAGCTAAAGAATGTCATTTTTGCATTGTATGTTTATAAAAAGGACATTTTAATTCATTTGGCTAACTTACCCTTTATTACATGAATAAGTAACCCAGCTTTGAAAGTTGATTTCGGTTTGATTTATCTTCCCATTTTCTAATGGACCAGGGAACCCACATCTTTTTCCTGCATGGCAATAAAATAGAACAACATTGCTTTACAAGTGGAACGAGCATTCACTTAAAGTGATAGAAAATCCTAGCTTTTGTGAAACACTAGGATTTACCAGTGCAGCAAATAAAGGGGACTTGTAGTCGTAGGGGCCTATTTAACAAAGGTCTGTCGGACCTGATCTGACAGTGCGGATCAGGTTCGACAGACCTCGCTGAATGCGGGGATCAATACGCTCTCCGTATTCAGCATTGCACCAGCAGCTCTTGTGAGCTGCTAGTGCAATGCCGCCCCCTGCAGATTTGCAGCAGGGGGGTGTCAATCAACACGATCGTACTCGATCGGGTTGAATTGCAGTGATGTCTGTCCGCCTGCTCAGAGCTGCAGGCTCGCCAGAAACACGGGCCCTCAAGCTCCGTCCGGAGCTTGATAAACCATGAAGTATAAAATACTTCATGCTGAAAGTTCCTTCATTTGTCTACAGTGTTCGCTGCACTGAGCCCCTCAGGCCGCCCACGGCAGAATGCTATTTTATCATTGAGGTGATCTTAGCCAATAGCGTGCTAGAGGTGCGGCATAATGCCAGCTGGCCCGCACAGGTATTGGCTAAGAGGTGTAAACGTCACCTCAGTGTGGCGAACACTGCAGACAAATAAAGGAACTTTCAACATGAAGTATTTTCATGAAAATGTACTGCTCACTACTAAATATATTTCATTACTCTCTCTAATAATACACCATATCTGCTGTTCCTAAAATATCTCCTGATACTCTGTGTATTTAATATATTTTCAAATCTTACATTCCATGAATTATTAAATGCATAAATGTTATTAAATCACTTGTAAAGTCTAATCTGTTTTTATTTAGAATCTAAGAGCTGTTTATTGCTATAGCAGTTTAGTTTATTTCCTAAGACGTCTCTGGAACCAACAGCCGTTGCTGATTGGCTAATCTACCTGTATCTATTCTTTAATGTTGTCTGTGTTCTTTTTAGGCACAACCTCCTCTTTAACATTTGTATTATTTTTATTCTATAAAATTATTATTAATTTTTTAAGATCACTTCAAGGAATAAGTATTTTGATTTGTACACATATTAATGGGACATTAAACTCAAGATTTTCATGATTCCAATAGAAAATACAATTTTAAACAACTTTCCAATTTACTTCTATTACATAATTAGCTTCTTTCTCTTGGAATCCTTTGTTGAAGAAGTAGCAATGCGACTACTGGGAGCTAGCTGAATACACTGGTTGAGCCAATAAGATGAGGCATATATGTACAGTCACCAATCAGCAGCTCCAGAGTCTACATTTTTCAGCAAAGGATATTAAGAGAACAAAACAAATGAGATAATAGAAGTAAATTGGAAAGTTGTTTAAAATCACATGTTCTATCTGAATCAGGAAAATTGGGTTTTATGTCCCTTTAATGATATGCAACGATCCATTACTTACGTCTGCATGTCAGTGTTGCATGATTCCATATACCAGCACTTAAGCAAAATGCCTGGATGGAGCCTTGGCTTACATAGCCGGGTAGGCACGAGTATACCACAAAATCTCCCATTTCATATACATTCTTCACAGGTTTATAAGTAGCACTTTGCAGTTGGGGTGGAATAGAACAAACTAGAAAATATAATTAACAGGTTAAAGAATAGTACTAAAGAAAATGAAGATGTGTATCTCAATGAATTTGTTATAATTGTAATATTGTGACACATTTGTTATAGTGCAGTCACAATATTATAACATATTCAGAACAGTGAGAAGTTATATCAGCAATAAATAAGTAAAACTAGAAAGTCTTCCAATACATTTTATAGAATTATACAATAAAATACATATAAATAAAACATTCTATACATATGTACAATATACCCACAACCCCCCTTAGCTTCTACAGGTGTATTATGATGCCCTAGTTTAACTATTGGGCTGAGTTTCGGGTGACACATGTAAATTGTATTGCCACACAATATAAGGGAGGCTGGAGCAACTATTTTACAGAAGATTCAATGGCCGTAAGGGGACATTAAACACTTTGAGATGGTAATAAAAAATGATAAATCATACATAGAAAAAAACATCTGCAATATAATTTCTTTATTTATTTGTCTCTTTTTCCTGTAGTTCAATTCTGAAACTGTGAGCATTTCAGTTCCTGTTAGAAATGGAAGTGCTGAACACTGTTATATTCCACAACAGCCATTGGCTGCCCTCTCTAGTAACCTATTTATAACAGTCACTAATTGGCCACAGCAGAGAAGGTAAGTTACAACATGGCAGCTCCCATTGTTTTACAGACACTAAAACTTTACACTTATTTTGTCAATATTTAAACAACTAATGAAACTTTAAAAAAATACATCTACATGTTACTCTCAGACTAATATTTTCTTTGAATGCATTATTCTATCTAGTATGTATTTAGTGTTTAATGTCCGTTTAATATGAGTAGGTCATGAATAGTCATTTGTGGCATATGGACTGTTTATTCCAAAGGTACAAGAGGTTGTGTAAAATGTTTCTTTAAAACAAATCAAACATCTAATATGTGTACACGTACAATAGCAGTTTGTTTGGGCAGCCTTAAAAGCAACATGCACAAATATGTAGATGGGACAGACTCCAATACCCAAAAGGATCCAACCTCCCAGAAGCCAGCAGGTAGCCAGGTCATGACACTCTGGTCCATCAAATCATTGCATTGTAAGTTGGTGGTCACATCTCTTACCATTTTGGACATTCCTGTTCAATATCATCTCTGATTTGCTATCCAGATGAGTTTGTTTGAAATTAAATCCCTTTTATGCTATACTTTGATTGATGTTTCCATATTAGGTTTTGTAGATCACCACACGTATAAGTTGTATTCATATCAGTTCATTACTTGGATAACACTACAGCTTTTGCATAAATTGGACATTTAATTTTAGATACCTCTGAAATAATATCTATAAGATTTTGAGGTATATTTAAATATTAGAAAATAATTTAATTCCATGTTTATCCACTGTTTCCTGATTTTCTTAAAACATATATATATATATATATATATATATATATATATATATATATATATATATATATAACTTATATCTCAGTATTATGATATACAGTTTCTACCTTAGCATGTAAGCTCATGAACCCTGCTATCTATCTTCATGCAAGGTGATCTACAACAGCTGGCAACTCACGGTCAGGGTCCTCTACGCATTCATCTTGTTTATGATTGCCTCTTATACATGTTTGTACATTGCACATATGTTTATAAAGTTGCAGAAGTGGAGCTCTACAAATAAATCCTAATAATAATACCAACACAGGACTGGGGGGCCGATTTATTAAGCTGTCAACCAGCTTATTCTGTGCGAGCCTTCCGGCTCGTCGGAATAAGGAATTAAGAAGCACCCCTTGCTAGTGGCCGATTGGCCGCGAATGTGCAGGGGGCGGCATTGCACAAGTATTTCAATAGAAATGCTTGCGCAATGGTAAATGCTGACAGCGTATGCTGTCGGAATTTATCGATGTGCGGCGGACATGATTTGCTACAGCGAATCATGTCCGCCTGCACATTGGTAAATCCACAACTAGATCTCAACAGAAATGGAGGTCTACCAACAGAGAGTATATTGGTTCACTATTTGAAAATTGGTCAAATTGGTTGGATGCAAATTAGCAGCCAATAGAAAGTGGTACAAGAAAGAAGAAGGCGCCACAATGGTGTAAAATCAGTGTGATCAGATAAATACACACGCAGATAACATTATACTCACAGAGTATCAGGCACTTGAGAAGTGCTACAAACGCCTGCTGGACCTTAAAAAGCCATCCAGGTAGCTCTCCCTTTAGCAATCAACACGGTCAGCTGGAAAACCTTCAATGGCTCTGTAAGTCACTGGTAACCACCACCCTGGTTCTGTTTATTGCACAAATGGTAAGTATCAAATAAGCTCCTTTCATAAAAGCAGCCACTTCAGTTAACAAACTTCACCATTGACTTACAGAGCCATTCAAGGTTTTCCAGCTGAGCGTGTTGATTGCTGATCAGAGCTGGGAATTATAGCCACAAAGGCAAGGACACAGCTAAATGATCAGCCTCTCTCAACTCTTTGAGAGCTCTTTTCTCTCTAGCCTTCCTCCTCCCTATTGCTCATCAGCCAATGAATCATTATGGATAGGTGTGACATTTCTCATTGGTTAAGCTTCTTGAACCATGTTGTGAGTTAATGTGTACCTAGACTAACCTAAAGTAGTGGTGTTTTTTAGGATCACCACTGGGTGGTAGGGTTGAGTCACAGTTACAGTGATTTTAAAGGGACTTGGAATCAAAAATGTTTCTTTTATGATTCAGATAGAACATACATTTTACAATAACTTTCCAATATACGTCATTCTCTTGGTATCCTTTTTTTGAAGAAACAGCAATGCACTACTGGGAGCTAGCTAAACAGGTCAGTAAGCCAATGATAATAGACATATGTGCAGCCACCAATTAGCAGCTAGCTCACAGTTTATGAGCCTACCTAAGTATCCTCCGTCATTCTCTTGGTATCCTTTTTCCACTGCATAAGTATATGCTATCCACTTTGAGATTTTTATTTCTTGATTGTATTATTTGTTTTTCACATGGAACATTGTATGTATTTTTGTTGAATCATTGTTTGCAATTAGCTCTAGGTGTTGATTATGCACTTAGGTCTTCATTTATTTGTTTGCACATATTTTTAAAACTATATTTATCACAATATCACATTATTGAGTTTGGCGCATCCAACATTATTTGTATTTATAGCAGCCAATGGTAGTTAGACTCAATAAATATTTAAGAGACACCATATGTGCTAAATGTATTTTCAAATTTGGATTGGAAAGAGGTCCATGGTAGGCTCACTATTGACGTAGTAGTCTTCTATTTTCCATTCCCCACACAGCAAGCGTTTGAACTATTTCTTCAAAATTTAGACAACTCTTAAACAGGAATTTCTGATGACTCATAATTGTTTTCTGTTTGAGCAGGTTTTTTATTTCCAGATATGTGGTACAGCTATGGGACCACAATTCCCCCCCCCCCCCATACAGAAACATTGTTTTTAGAGTGATGGGAGCTGTCCCACGTCTATTGAGAGAGAAAAAACAGCAAACAGGACATCACATTGTCCAAGAACTATATTGACAATCTAATTTCAGAAATGCGGCACTGAGATAGTCATAGATTTTGTGCAAGGGTTTGAGAACAATTATTTGAGAATTATATTTACATAACAGTAGAATAAGGTTTCAATCCTTTTTGGTTTTGAGTCTAAGGCTCACAAAAGATGGTATAATTGAACAATGTGTATATAAAAACAAAGGCCTAGATTACAAGTGGAACTCAAAAATATTGGCGCTATTGAGCACTAACACCGTTGAAGTTACAGGGACATAAAACGCAATTTTTTTCTTTTATGATTCAGATAGAGAATTTATTGTTAAAACAATTTAATAAAATGATACCATCATATCTAATGCCTGATTATCAGGTGTCTGTGTAGTGTATCCTCCAAACAAAAGGTTCCTTTGGTTAACCAGATAGGCAAGCAGCAAGATGGCCCAACGTATGCTTCTGGGTTAGCAAGTCAGCTGGAATATGAGATCGTCTTAGCCCAGGGAGATTTCAAAATCAGAGCAGGGAATTATAGCCACAAAGGCAAGGACACGGCTAAACGATCAGTCTCTCTCAACTCTTTGAGAGCTCTTTTCTCTCTAGCCTTCCTCCTCCCTATTGCTCATCAGCCAATGAATCATTAAGGATAGGTGAGACATTTCTCATTGGTTAAGCTTCTTGACTCATGTTGTGAGTTAATGTGTACTTAGACTAACCTAAAGTAGTGGTGTATTTTAGGATGACCACTGGGTGGCAGGGTTGAGTCACAGTTACAGTGACTTTAAAGGGACATGGAATCAAAAATGTTTATTTTATGATTCAGATAGAACATACATTTTACAATAACTTTCCAATATACGTCATTCTCTTGGTATCCTTTTTTGAAGAAACAGCAATGCACTACTGGGAGCTAGCTAAACAGGTCAGTAAGCCAATGATAATAGACATATGTGTAGCCACCAATTAGCAGCTAGCTCACAGTTTATGAGCCTACCTAAGTATTCTTTTCAGCAAAGGATACAAAGAGAATGAAGGAAATTGGATAATAGAAGTAAATAGGAAAGCTGTTTAAAATACTATGCTCTATCTAAATCATGAAAGAAACAATTTGGGTTTTATGTCCCTTTAAGTAAAGTAAATTTTTACTTTTGATACATTTGCGGTGTTCTAATATTTAATTATTTTATATGTCTAAGTCCCATAGTCATAACAGCATTAAGGTTAAAATGGGGTCTGGATTAATTCTTTAAGATATATATGTAGGTCTATATATATCAATGGAATACATATCTGCCTTCACTTATATACAGTATATCATTTCCAAATAATTTTCCATGTTATATTTTGGTGAGTGTATTCTATATAGTGAAATACATTAATTTTTATCTTATTAATTCCATTAGCAGTGCTGGAAATCCTAAATGTCTAATAGTAATATTGGGGTATCTCAAATGTTATAATAATTTATATCTTGTTTTTATATTTTATCTATTTGAGGGATTCAGAGTAAGAATTAAGTTCCATGGTTTAGAAGGATGTATTTATATATATATATATATATATATACTAAGAGACATTGGTAATTTCTAGTATTAGGCCACAGATTATTCGTTTGGGGTTTTATTGAAGTTAGTGATTAGATTTATATCTTAATGTGTGAGATGTGTTCCCTCACCTAGTGTGTTTTAACCCCTTAACGACCGAGGACATGCAGGGTACGTCCTCAAAAAAAAGGCAGTTAATGCCTGAGAACGTACCCTGCACGTCCTCGGTGTGGAAAGCAGCTGGAAGCGATCCTGTTTGCTTCCAGCTGCTTTCCGGTTATTGCACTGATGCCTCGATATGGAGGCATCCTGCAATAACCTTTTGAAGCCATCCGATGCAGAGAGAGCCACTCTGTGGCCCTCTCTGCACCGGAGATCGGTGGCTTCCTTCGTTGGTGGGTGGGAGCAGTACCGGGAGGCGGGTGGCAGCCATCGATGGCCCTGGAGATGTGGAGGGGGGGGCGGGATCGTGGGCGGGGATGCCCGGGGGCGCGCACGCGAGGGCGGGGGCGGCGCGTGCACGGGGAGGGAGCGGGTGGGAACCGCTACACTACAGAAAAAGGCAATCTGTTAAAAAAATGTAAAATAAAAATACGATCAATGAGGTGGTGGGGGTTTGTGGTGGGGGTTTGTGGTGGGGGGGGTGGGGGGTGTTTGGGGAAGCTACACTACAGAAAAAAAAACACTAAGAAAAGAAAAAAAAAGCCCTTTTTTGTGCAAGCTGGGTACTGGCAGACAGCTGCCAGTACCCAAGATGGCCCCCAATAAGGCAGATAGGGAAGGGTTACAGAGCTGTTTTGGGGGGGATCAGGGAGGTTGGAGGCTAAGTGGGGTCCTACACAGCAGAAGAATTATTTTTTTATTTTTTAAAAAAACCTAAACCCCCCAAAAAGCTTTTATTTTAGTACTGGCAGACTTTCTGCCAGTACTTAAGATGGCGGGGACAATTGTGGGGTGGGGGAGGGAAGGGAGCTGTTTGGGAGGGATCAGGGGGTCTGATGTGTCAGGTGGGAGGCTGATATCTACACTAAAGCTAAAATTAACCCTGCAAGCTCCCTACAAACTTCCTAATTAACCCCTTCACTGCTAGCCATAATACACGTGTGATGCGCAGCAGCATTTTGCGGCCTTCTAATTACCAGAAAGCAACGCCAAAGTCATATATATATCTGCTATTTCTGAACAAAGGGGATCCCAGAGAAGCATTTACAACCATTTGTGCCATAATTGCACAAGCTGTTTGTAAATGATTTCAGTGAGAAACCTAAAATTGTGAAAAATTTAACGTTTTTTTTTTTATTTGATCGCATTTGGCGGTGAAATGGTGGCATGAAATATACCAAAATGGGCCTAGATCAATACTTTGGGTTGTCTACTACACTACACTAAAGCTAAAATTAACCATACAAGCTCCCTACAAGCTCCCTAATTAACCCCTGCACTGCTGGGCATAATACACGTGTGGTGCGCAGCGGCATTTAGCGGCCTTCTAATTACCAAAAAGCAATGCCAAAGCCATATATGTCTGCTATTTCTGAACAAAGGGGATCCCAGAGAAGCATTTACAACCATTTGTGCCATAATTGCACAAGCTGTTTGTAAATAATTTCAGTGAGAAACCGAAAGTTTGTGAAAACATTTGTGAAAAAGTGAACGATTTTTTGTATTTGATCGCATTTGGCGGTGAAATGGTGGCATGAAATATACCAAAATTGGTCTAGATCAATACTTTGGGATGTCTTCTAAAAAAAAATATATACATGTCCATTGATATTCAGGGATTCCTGAAAGATATTAGTGTTCCAATGTAACTAGCGCTAATTTTGAAAAAAAGTAGTTTGGAAATAGCAAAATGCTACTTGTATTTATGGCCCTATAGCTTTCAAAAAAAGCAAAGAACATGTAAATATTAGGTATTTCTAAACTCAGGACAAAATTTAGAAACTATTTAGCATGTTTTCTTTTTGGTGGTTGTAGATGTGTAACAAATTTTGGGGGTCAAAGTTAAAAAAAAGTGTGTTTTTTTCCATTTTTTCCTCATATTTTATAAAAAAAATTATAGTAAATTATAAGATATGATGAAAATAATGGTATTTTTAGAAAGTTAATTTAATGGCGAGAAAAACGGTATATAATATGTGTGGGTACAGTAAATGAGTAAGAGGGAAATTACAGCTAAACACAAACACCGCAAAAATGTAAAAATAGCCTTGGTCCCAAACGGACAGAAAATGGAAAAGTGCTGTGGTCATTAAGGGGTTAAGGCAACATATTATATGTATTAAATGACCCAGCATTCCTGGTACATCAGATTCCTGTATTAAACATGTGACTTATTCTAAACATAATTTGTTAAGCATCTTAAATTGAGCATATTGGCTCAGCAATCCTTATTTCATAGTTGGTATTATGTACTGGGTATCAGATATACATTATAATATATATAAAAAAACAGCTGATGCACAGACAATGTCAGATATTATCACAAAAATCTGTATGCAAATGACATAAGAACAATACTCTCCTTATACAGTGGACTGCTGCCTTCTTGCAGTCTTTCCCAATAGACTGTACTGAATATCATTGTGGAATATAGATGGCGCAGGCCCTATAGAATTCTTATTTTGGTTCCTTGTCTGACTCTGCAGATCTCTAATAGTAAAGGAGAAGGACTTGATGTGTTTGTAACCATTAAGTAATAATAGTGCAGTATACTCACTCCATAAATTCTGTGCATTCGACCCGTCTTGTGAGAAAACAGTATCCGTTGACAAAACACAGCCAAACTATGGGTAAAGGGAAGAATATTCTATTTGTAGGGTGATAGAATACTCTGTATAAAATACAAGTAGTAACTTACTCCATTAGAGATCAAAGTCCAGTGCAGTCACAGCAAACAGCACGAAAAGCCAAATACTGAATAAAAACAAAGCTTTAATATAACTCAACGCATTTCAACGAATAAAATCGTCTTTTTTCAAGAGCAAATTAAAATCAAGTGTACAATTGTACAAATACTGAATAAAAACAAAGCTTTAATATAGCTCAATGCATTTCAACGAAAAAAATGGTCTTTTTCAAGAGCAAATTAAAATCAAGTGTACAATTGTACACTTGATTTTAACTTGCTCTTGAAAAAGACGATTGTATTAGTTGAAACGCGTTGAGCTATATTAAAGCTTTGTTTTTATTCAGTTTTTGGCTTTTCATGCTGTTTGTTGTGACAGCGCTGGATTTTGATCTCCAATGGAGTAAGTTACTACTTGTTTTTTATACAGAGTATTCTATCACCCTACCAATAGAATATTCTTCCCTTTACCCATAGTTTGGCTGTGTTTTGTCAACGGATACTGTTTTCTCACAAGACGGGTCAAATACACAGAATTTATGGAGTGAGTATACTGCACTATTATTACTTAATAGTTACAAACACATCAAGCCCTTCTCTTTTACTATTAGAGATCTACAGAGTCAGACAAGGAACCAAAATAAGAATTATATAGGACCTGCGCCATCTATATTCCACAACGATTATAATATATACCCACATTAACTATGGGTAGTTGGTAATCTCAGAATTATACACTGGTACATTTATACAGTACTGATGCACATTAACTACATGAATATTATATACACAAGTTACTTCATGTAACATCTCACTTCCCATGATTAGATTAATCATTAAAGGGACATTGAACCCACATTTTTTCTTTTATGATTCAAACATTTTAAGCATGACATTTTAAGCAACTTTCTAATTTACTCCTATAATCAATTGTTCTTCGTTCTTTTGCTTTCTTTATTTTAAAAGCAGGAATGTAAATCTTAGCAGCCAGCACATTTTAGGTTCAGCACCATGGATAGTGCTTGCTTATTGGAGGCTTACATTTACCCACCAATAAGCAAGCAAAACCCAGGTTCTCAACCAAAAATGGTCCGGCTCCTATGCATCACATTCCTGCTTTTTAAATAAGATAGCAAGAGAACGAAGAAAAATTGATAATAGGAGTAAAATTAGAAAGTTGCTTTAAATTGCATGCTCTATCTGAATCATGAAAGAAAGATTTTGGGTTTAGTGTCCCTTTAAGAATTCTTTCCCTTTTAAATTATTACGCAGACCATGTGTCTGTCCTTTGTTTACTAAGCACGGCTGGGGTTCCATTCACGTGTCCCGGGTTTGAACAAATTCTGGCCATTTTTTTCCTTTCCCAAGATGAACTCAGCATGGGTCCTTACTGGGTTAGTATTATAAATCAATAGCTTTGATGTATCCAGTTAGATAGGACATTTGGCCGTAAATATACAATATGTAAATTAATATGTTATAGCAGAAAGGAAGAGGAATTTGGAGACATGAGATCTGGAATGATGTCAGTAAATGGTTCTGTGTCAAATGGTAAATTCTTTTGATGCAAAGTTCAAAGTTTTTTGCTCCTACATACTCAGCAGGAAGCCTTGGAGCTTAGATGTTTACAATTTGTCTCTACCAAATGGTATTGTACATTAGTAAATGTTATATTCCAATGTGAATTTTCTGTATAAATGAGTTTTCTTGTATGCGAATGTAATAATTCCTTCTCATAATAGCTTATGATTATAGAAATATAGAAAAGTCCCCACAAATGATGTAACTCCAGTTATACTAATACATAACTTGAGCACAACACATAACTCACAACTTGTAATATGAGTGATATTTAGCTCGGCCGTGCTATCCATTGGAAATATAGGGCGCACTAAAGAAATGTGGGCTGCACAAAACATTTTCTGGTAATTCTTTTAAACATTCACTTGTAATACCAGATTTTGCTATTCATAGAGCGAGCCTGTGAAATACATGGTACACCCTGTACTAACAATAGTGCTCCCCATGTAATATGGGCCAACATCAGGTAACACAGAGGTGGGTAGACTAAACCAGGGGTCAGCAACCTTAGCACCCAAGATTTTTTGGAACTACATTTCCCATGATGCTCAGATACACTTTAGGCTGGCTGAGTATCTTGGGAAATGTAGTTGCAAAACATCTGGGGTTCCAAGTTTGCTGACTCCTGGACTTAAGTATAATTGTTCCTGATTGGATGATTATACCACCGAAGTCAACTTCCTGAGTTAAAGGAGAGAGGCTGTTCCAACAAGACAGTCAATAAAGATAAAAAATATAGGAAAAACTATGGATATAACAACTCTCCTAGTGAACATAAGGGGTACCAGAAAGAAGCAAATTAAAGAAGTAATTATTGTCACTGATTATAGTGACCAATATACATAAATATTGCTCATAAGCACTTCTCATTGCTAGAAGCTGATGGAAAGTTGGATTAATTAGTAGAACAAGGATGCAGATGTTCCTAGGGGATATGGTTGAACCATCACAGCTGAGACCAGACAAGGAGACAAAACCCTCCCAGTAAACATTTAGGGTTGTGTGCCTTGTGGTGTGAGTGCTTAAATACTAAGTCATACCTCAATTGTAGAGGAGAAATTAATCTTCCTCTCCAAAGTAAAATGTTTTGGATTTTCAGATTAGGTACCATTAGGGTTGAATTCAGAGTATGATTTAATCTATTGTTGGGAATAATTTTACATTTTGAAATGTAATCATTAACAAAACCTATAGGATTTATGGGATTCTTTATCTGAATGAACACAATAAGAATTAATTTGTACTTTTTATTATACTGTTGGAGTGGTTGATATTTACTTAAAGGGTAAGTTCTGTGTAAAAAAATATACTTCAGCTGTTGCTCAGCTGCAGGTAAAAAAAAATAAAAAATGAAAAAATGAACAGCAGCCAATCAGCATCAGCAGTGCTGAGGTCATGAACTTTTTTACTGTGATCTCATGAGATTTCACTTAACTCACATGAGATTTCATAGTAAACTTCCTTAAACTGAATAGGGAAATAAGATGAGTGTGCACATAAGCTCACTCCCTTAGCTGTCCCGGGACAGACATACTGATTTGATGCTTAGAAGTCCTTTACAATGGGATGTGGTTACTGAGGAATTTTTTAGATAAAATATCTTTCTTTTTTACATAGAGATGTTCAGGTGATATTTTCTAGTCAGCTTTTTACAGCTATGCTGCATCACTTTCAAGTTTTTCAACATTTGGGTATCATGGCCCTTTAAAATTAAAAAAAGCCCATAAATCTGCCCAATATTTTTTTTTCTAACCTTAAGAACATTTTGTTATCATTCATGGCAATATAGTAACTTATTTCTATAACAGGTTGTGAAGGGTTTTTGTGAGTTTGGAGTCATTACAGCCCAAGTTGTCTATTATTGCAAAGTTTATATATCTAACGGCTAGATTTAGAGTTGGGCGGTAGCCGTGAAAACCAGCGTTAGAGGCTACTAACGCTGGTTTTTACCGCCCACTGGTATTTGGAGTCAGTCAGGAAAGGGTCTAACGCTCACTTTGCAGCCGCGACTTTTCCATACCGCAGATCCCCCTACGCCATTTGCGTATCCTATCTTTTCAATGGGATCTTTCTAACGCCGGTATTTAGAGTCGTGGCTGAAGTGAGCGTTAGAAATCTAACGACAAAACTCCAACCGCAGAAAAAAGTCAGTAGTTAAGAGCTTTATGGGCTAACGCCGGTTTATAAAGCTCTTAACTACTGTGCTCTAAAGTACACTAACACCCATAAACTACCTATGTACCCCTAAACCGAGGTCCCCCCACATTGCCGCCACTCGATTAAATTTTTTAACCCCTAATCTGACGCTCCGTACACCGCCGCAACCTACATTATCCCTATGTACCCCTAATCTGCTGCCCCTAACACCGCCGACCCCTATATTATATTTATTAACCCCTAATCTGCCCCCCACAACGTCGCCGCCAGCTACCTACAATAATTAACCCCTAATCTGCCGACCGCACCTCACCGCTACTATAATAAAGTTATTAACCCCTAATCCGCCTCACTCCCGCCTCAATAACCCTATAATAAATAGTATTAACCCCTAATCTGCCCTTCCTAACATCGCCGACACCTAACTTCAATTATTAACCCCTAATCTGCCAACCGGATCTCGCCGCTACTCTAATAAATGTATTAACCCCTAAAGCTAAGTCTAACCCTAACACTAACACCCCCCTAAGTTAAATATAATTTAAATCTAACAAAATAAAATAATTCTTATTAAATAAATTATTCCTATTTAAAGATAGATACTTACCTGTAAAATAAACCCTAATATAGCTACAATATAACGGATAATTACATTGTAGCTATTTTAGGATTAATATTTATTTTACAGGCAACTTTGTATTTATTTTAACCAGGTACAATAGCTATTAAATAGTTAAGAACTATTTAATAGCTAAAATAGTTAAAATAATTACAAAATTACCTGTAAAATAAATCCTAACCTAAGTTACAATTAAACCTAACACTACACTATCAATAAATTAATTAACTACAATACCTACAAATAACTACAATTAAATAAACTAACTAAAGTACAAAAAATAAAAAAGAACTAAGTTACAAAAAATAAAAAAATATTTACAAACATTAGAAAAATATTACAACAATTTTAAACTAATTACACCTACTCTAAGCCCCCTAATAAAATAACAAAGACCCCCAAAATAAAAAAATGCCCTACCCTATTCTAAATTTAAAAAGTTCAAAGCTCTTTTACCTTACCAGCCCTGAAAAGGGCCATTTGCGGGGCATGCCCCAAAGAATTCAGCTCTTTTGCCTGTAAAAAAAAAACATTCAATACCCCCCCCCCAACATTACAACCCACCACCCACATACCCCTAATCTAACCCAAACCCCCCTTAAATAAACCTAACACTAAGCCCCTGAAGATCTTCCTACCTTATCTTCACCATGCCAGGTTCACCGATCCGTCCTCCGAAGTCTTCATCCAAGCCTCCGAAGTCTTCATCCAAGCCCAAGCGGGGGCTGGCGATCCATAATCTGGCTGAAGTCTTCTATCAAGCGACGGCTGAAGAGGTCCAGAAGAGGCTCCAAAGTCTTCCTCCTATCCGGGCAGAAGAGTAGATCCGGACCGGCAACCATCTTCTTCAAAGCGGTGACAAGCGGCTCCATGTTGAAGACCTCCGGCACGGATCCATCCTCTTCTTGCGACGTCCTAAGTCCGAATGAAGGTTCCTTTAAGGGATGTCATCCAAGATGGCGTCCCTCGAATTCCGATTGGCTGATAGGATTCTATCAGCCAATCGGAATTAAGGTAGGAAAATTCTGATTGGCTGATGGAATCAGCCAATCAGATTCAAGTTCAATCCGATTGGCTGATTGGATCAGCCAATCAGATTGAGCTCGCATTCTATTGGCTGATCGGAACAGCCAATAGAATGCGAGCTCAATCTGATTGGCTGATCCAATCAGCCAATCGGATTGAACTTGAATCTGATTGGCTGATTCCATCAGCCAATCAGAATTTTCCTACCTTAATTCCGATTGGCTGATAGAATCCTATCAGCCAATTGGAATTCAAGGGACGCCATCTTGGATGACGTCCCTTAAAGGAACCTTCATTCGGACTTAGGACGTTGCAAGAAGAGGATGGATCCGCGCCGGAGGTCTTCAACATGGAGCCGCTTGTCACCGCTTTGAAGAAGATGGTCGCCGGTCCGGATCTACTCTTCTGCCCGGATAGGAGGAAGACTTTGGAGCCTCTTCTGGACCTCTTCAGCCGCCGCTTGATAGAAGACTTCAGCCGGATTATGGATTGTCAGCCCCCGCTTGGGCTTGGATGAAGACTTCGGAGGCTTGGATGAAGACTTCGGAGGACGGATCGGTGAACCTGGCATGGTGAAGATAAGGTAGGAAGATCTTCAGGGGCTTAGTGTTAGGTTTATTTAAGGGGGGTTTGGGTTAGATTAGGGGTATGTGGGTGGTGTGTTGTAATGTTGGGGGGGGGTATTGTATGTTTTTTTTTACAGGCAAAAGAGCTGAATTATTTGGGGCATGCCCCACAAATGGCCCTTTTCAGGGCTGGTAAGGTAAAAGAGCTTTGAACTTTTTTAATTTAGAATAGGGTAGGGCATTTTTTTATTTTGGGGGTCTTTGTTATTTTATTAGGGGGCTTAGAGTAGGTGTAATTAGTTTAAAATTGTTGTAATATTTTTCTAATGTTTGTAAATATTTTTTTATTTTTTGTAACTTAGTTCTTTTTTATTTTTTGTACTTTAGTTAGTTTATTTAATTGTAGTTATTTGTAGGTATTGTATTTAAGTAATTTATTGATAGTGTAGTGTTAGGTTTAATTGTAACTTAGGTTAGGATTTATTTTACAGGTAATTTTGTAATTATTTTAACTATTTTAGCTATTAAATACTTCTTAACTATTTAATAGCTATTGTACCTGGTTAAAATAAATACAAAGTTGCCTGTAAAATAAATATTAATCCTAAAATAGCTACAATATAATTATAATTTATATTGTAGCTATATTAGGGTCTATTTTACAGGTAAGTATTTAGCTTTAAATAGGAATAATTTATTTAATAAGAGTTAATTTATTTCGTTAGATTTAAATTATATTTAACTTAGGGGGGTGTTAGTGTTAGGTTTAGACTTAGCTTTAGGAGTTAATCCATTTATTAGAGTAGCGGCGAGATCCGGTCGGCAGATTAGGGGTTAATAATTGAAGTTAGGTGTCGGCGATGTTAGGGAGGGCAGATTAGGGGTTAATACTATTTCATATAGGGTTATTGAGGCGGGAGTGAGGCGGATTAGGGGTTAATAACTTTATTATAGTAGCGGTGAGGTGTGGTCGGCAGATTAGGGGTTAATTATTGTAGGTAGCTGGCAGCGACGTTGTGGGGGGCAGATTAGGGGTTAATAAATATAATATAGGGGTCGGCGGTGTTAGGGGCAGCAGATTAGGGGTACATAGGGCTAATGTAGGTTGCGGCGGTTTACGGAGCGGCAGATTAGGGGTTAATAATATAATGCAGGGGTCAGCGATAGAGGGGGCGGCAGATTAGGGGTTAATAAGTGTAAGGTTAGGGGTGTTTAGACTCGGGGTTCATGTTAGGGTGTTAGGTGCAGACATAGGAAGTGTTTCCCCATAGGAAACAATGGGGCCGCGTTAGGAGCTGAACGCTGCTTTTTTGCAGGTGTTAGGTTTTTTTTCAGCTCAAACTGTCCCATTGTTTCCTATGGGGGAATCGTGCACGAGCACGTTTTTGAAGCTGGCCGCATCCGTAAGCACCGCTGGTATCGAGAGTTGCAGTTGCAGTAAATATGCTATACGCTCCTTTTTTGGAGCCTAACGCAGCCCTTCTGTGAACTCTAAATACCAGCGGTATTTAAAAGGTGCGGCCAGAAAAAAGCACGCGTAGCTAACGCACCCCTTTGGCCGCAAAACTCTAAATCTAGGTGTTAGTTATTACATATTGCAACTTTTCTTGTGTAGGATGAAATGTAAAGTCATGTATTGGCATGTTCTTATAGAGGGAATGTCTCTAAGGGACATGAAACCCAATTTGGTTTTTTTATTCAGAGAATACAATTTAAAAAAAGTTTCCAATTTATTTCTATAATCAAATTTGCTTCATACTCATGTTATTCTTTGTTGAAGAGATATCTAGATAGCTAGAATGCACATGTCTAGAGCAATAAAACACAGGAAATAGTGCTGCTATCTAGGGCTCTTGCAAAACTGCTACTATATAATGCGGCAGACACATGCACGCTCCTGAACTTACTTTTTTGCTTTGTAACAAAGGATATCAATAAAACAAAACAAATTACTTAATAGAATTAAATTGGAAAGTTTTTTAAAATGGTATGTTCTATCTGAATCCTCAAAGAAAAATGTTGTGTTTTATGTCCCTTTAAACTGCATACTGGCAGACTCACTGCCAATACCTTAGATGGTGTTGACCAGTGGGAGGGGGAGGAAAGAGAGCTGTTTTGGAGGGGTCAGGTAAGGATCAGGAAAGTTGGAGGTCGTAGGGTAATCCCTACACTACAGCAAATATTACCCTTAAAAGGGCAATTAAACACTTTAGAGATTATAATATAAAATGATAAATTGTATAAATAAAAAATCTCAGTAATATACTTTCAAAAATTATTTTGTCTTCTTTCCCTGTAATTCCATTCTGAAATTGTGAACTTTTCACTTCCTGTTAGAAATGGATTTGCAGAACATAATCCACACAGCTTTTGGGTGCACACTCTAGTGACCTATTTATAACTGTCCCTAATTGGTCACAGCAGAGAAGGTAACCTAAGTTACAACATGGCAGCTCCCATTGTTTTATAGACACTAAGGCCTAGATTTGGAGTTCGGCGGTAGCCGTCAAAACCAGCGTTAGAGGCTCCTAACGCTGGTTTTGGCCGCCCGCTGGTATTTGGAGTCAGTGATTAAAGGGTCTAACGCTCACTTTACAGCCGCGACTTTTCCATACCGCAGATCCCCCTACGCCATTTGCGTAGCCTATATTTTCAATGGGATCTTTCTAACGCTGGTATTTAGAGTCGTTTCTGAAGTGAGCGTTAGAGCTCTAACGACAAAACTCCAGCCGCCTGAAAATAGCAGGAGTTAAGAGCTTTCTGGGCTAACGCCGGTTCATAAAGCTCTTAACTACTGTACCCTAAAGTACACTAACACCCATAAACTACCTATGTACCCCTAAACCGAGGTCCCCCCACACCGCCGCCACTCGATTAAAATTTTTAACCCCTAATCTGCCGACCGCCACCTATGTTATATTTATGTACCCCTAATCTGCTGTCCCTAACCCCGCCGACCCCTGTATTACATTTATTAAACCCTAACTTGCCCCCCACAACGTCGCCGCCAGCTACTTAAAATAATTAACCCCTAATCTTCCGACCGCAAATCGCCGCCACCTACGTTATCCCTATGTACCCCTAATCTGCTACCCCTAACACCGCCGACCCCTATATTATATTTATTAACCCCTAACCTGCCCCCCACAACGTCGCCGACACCTGCCTACACTTATTAACCCCTAATCTGCCGAGCGGACCTGAGCGCTACTATAATAAATGTATTAACCCCTAATCCGCCTCACTAACCCTATCATAAATAGTATTAACCCCTAATCTGCCCTCCCTAACATCGCCGACACCTAACTTCAATTATTAACCCCTAATCTGCCGACCGGAGCTCACCGCTATTCTAATAAATGTATTAACCCCTAAAGCTAAATCTAACCCTAACACTAACACCCCCCTAAGTTAAATATAATTTTTATCTAACGAAATAAATTAACTCTTATTAAATAACTTATTCCTATTTAAAGCTAAATACTTACCTGTAAAATAAATCCTAATATAGCTACAATATAAATTATAATTATATTATAGCTATTTTAGGATTAATATTTATTTTACAGGTAACTTTGTAATTATTTTAACCAGGTACAATAGCTATTAAATAGTTAAGAACTATTTAATAGTTACCTAGTTAAAATAATAACAAATTTACCTGTAAAATAAATCCTAACCTAAGATATAATTAAACCTAACACTACCCTATCAATAAAATAATTAAATAAACTACCTACAATTACCTACAATTAACCTAACACTACACTATCAATAAATTAATTAAACACAATTCCTACAAATAAATACAATTAAATAAACTAGCTAAAGTACAAAAAATAAAAAAGAACTAAGTTACAGAAAATAAAAAAATATTTACAAACATAAGAAAAATATTACAACAATTTTAAACTAATTACACCTACTCTAAGCCCCCTAATAAAATAACAAAGCCCCCCAAAATAAAAAATTCCCTACCCTATTCTAAATTAAAAAAGTTACAAGCTCTTTTACCTTACCAGCCCTGAACAGGGCCCTTTGCGGGGCATGCCCCAAGAATTTCAGCTCTTTTGCCTGTAAAAAAAAACATACAATACCCCCCCCAACATTACAACCCACCACCCACATACCCCTAATCTAACCCAAACCCCCCTTAAATAAACCTAACACTAAGCCCCTGAAGATCTTCCTACCTTGTCTTCACCATCCAGGTATCACCGATCCGTCCTGGCTCCAAGATCTTCATCCAACCCAAGCGGGGGTTGGCGATCCATAATCCGGTCCAGAAGAGGCTCCAAAGTCTTCCTCCTATCCGGCAAGAAGAGGACATCCGGACCGGCAAACATCTTCTCCAAGCGGCATCTTCGATCTTCTTCCATCCGGAGCGAAGCGGCAGGATCCTGAAGACATCCAGCGCGGAACATCCATCCGGACCGACGACTGAACGACGAATGACTGTTCCTTTAAGGGACGTCATCCAAGATGGCGTCCCTCGAATTCCGATTGGCTGATAGGATTCTATCAGCCAATCGGAATTAAGGTAGGAATTTTCTGATTGGCTGATGGAATCAGCCAATCAGAATCAAGTTCAATCCGATTGGCTGATCCAATCAGCCAATCAGATTGAGCTCGCATTCTATTGGCTGTTCCGATCAGCCAATAGAATGCGAGCTCAATCTGATTGGCTGATTGGATCGGCCAATCGGATTGAACTAGATTCTGATTGGCTGATTCCATCAGCCAATCAGAAAATTCCTACCTTAATTCCGATTGGCTGATAGAATCCTATCAGCCAATCGGAATTCGAGGGACGCCATCTTGGATGACGTCCCTTAAAGGAACAGTCATTCGTCGTTCAGTCGTCGGTCCGGATGGATGTTCCGCGCTGGATGTCTTCAGGATCCTGCCGCTTCGCTCCGGATGGAAGAAGATCGAAGATGCCGCTTGGAGAAGATGTTTGCCGGTCCGGATGTCCTCTTCTTGCCGGATAGGAGGAAGACTTTGGAGCCTCTTCTGGACCGGATTATGGATCGCCAACCCCCGCTTGGGTTGGATGAAGATCTTGGAGCCAGGACGGATCGGTGATACCTGGATGGTGAAGACAAGGTAGGAAGATCTTCAGGGGCTTAGTGTTAGGTTTATTTAAGGGGGGTTTGGGTTAGATTAGGGGTATGTGGGTGGTGGGTTGTAATGTTGGGGGGGGGTATTGTATGTTTTTTTTTACAGGCAAAAGAGCTGAAATTCTTGGGGCATGCCCCGCAAAGGGCCCTGTTCAGGGCTGGTAAGGTAAAAGAGCTTGTAACTTTTTTAATTTAGAATAGGGTAGGGAATTTTTTATTTTGGGGGGCTTTGTTATTTTATTAGGGGGCTTAGAGTAGGTGTAATTAGTTTAAAATTGTTGTAATATTTTTCTTATGTTTGTAAATATTTTTTTATTTTCTGTAACTTAGTTCTTTTTTATTTTTTGTACTTTAGCTAGTTTATTTAATTGTATTTATTTGTAGGAATTGTGTTTAATTAATTTATTGATAGTGTAGTGTTAGGTTAATTGTAGGTAATTGTAGGTAGTTTATTTAATTATTTTATTGATAGGGTAGTGTTAGGTTTAATTATAACTTAGGTTAGGATTTATTTTACAGGTAAATTTGTTATTATTTTAACTAGGTAACTATTAAATAGTTCTTAACTATTTAATAGCTATTGTACCTGGATAAAATAAATACAAAGTTACCTGTAAAATAAATATTAATCCTAAAATAGCTATAATATAATTATAATTTATATTGTAGCTATATTAGGATTTATTTTACAGGTAAGTATTTAGCTTTAAATAGAAATAAGTTATTTAATAAGAGTTAATTTATTTCGTTAGATAAATATTATATTTAACTTAGGGGGGTGTTAGTGTTAGGGTTAGACTTAGCTTTAGGGGTTAATACATTTATTAGAATAGCGGTGAGCTCCGATCGGAAGATTAGGGGTTAATAATTGAAGTTAGGTGTCGGCGATGTTAGGGAGGGCAGATTAGGGGTAAATACTATTTATGATAGGGTTAGTGAGGCGGATTAGGGGTTAATAACTTTATTATAGTAGCGCTCAGGTCCGCTCGGCAGATTAGGGGTTAATAAGTGTAGGCAGGTGTCGGCGACGTTGTGGGGGGCAGGTTAGGGGTTAATAAATATAATATAGGGGTCGGCGGTGTTAGGGGTAGCAGATTAGGGGTACATAGGGATAACGTAGGTGGCGGCGGTTTACGGAGCGGCAGATTAGGGGTTTAAAAAAATATGCAGGGGTCAGCGATAGCGGGGGCGGCAGATTAGGGGTTAATAAGTGTAAGGCTAGGGGTGTTTAGACTCGGGGTACATGTTAGAGTGTTAGGTGCAGACGTAGGAAGTGTTTCCCCATAGGAAACAATGGGGCTGCGTTAGGAGCTGAACGCTGCTTTTTTGCAGGTGTTAGGTTTTTTTTCAGCTCAAACAGCCCCATTGTTTCCTATGGGGGAATCGTGCACGAGCACGTTTTTGAGGCCGGCCGCGTCCGTAAGCAACTCTGGTATCGAGAGTTGTATTTGCGGTAAAAATGCTCTACGCTCCTTTTTTGGAGCCTAACGCAGCATTTGTTTGAACTCTCGATACCAGAGTTAATTTTATGGTGCGGCCAGAAAAAAGCCCGCGGAGCGTTAACAGCCCTTTTACCGCCGAACTCCAAATCTAGGCCTAAAACTTTACACTTATTTTGTTAATATTTAAACAGCTAATGAAACCTTAAAAATTACATCTACATGTTATTCTCAGATTAATCTTTTTTTGAATGCATCACTGTATCTAGCATTTATTTAGTGTTTAATGTCCCTTTAACAGATGATTAAACCCTTCACTGCAGGGAATTTCACACAGCTCCAATAAGCAGCATTATAATTTCCAAAAACCTATGACAAAGCCATGCATGTCTGTTATTTCTAAATAGAGGAAATCGTATAGAAGCTTTTACAACAATTTTCTTATGACTGCAGTAGCTGTGTATAAATAATTTCAGAGAGAAACACAAAGTTTGTGAACAAGTTAAAAGTTTTTTTTTCCATGTAGCAATACCTTGGGTTATCTACTTTAAAAATTCATATAATTTTGTAGGGTCAATTTTGAGAATTTGTGCAGTTCTGCTATACCAAATGAGAGTTACCCCATTCAGGGGTGGAACTACCATTTGTGCAGCAGGTTCAGTGGTCCAAGTATAACGGGGGCCCAGAGCAACCAGTCTATACATAGTCATGTGCCTATGTGATCATTATATGTGTATAGATAGTAACTTATCTTCATTATACTGCACAGCATTCTCATCAATGTATAGTTACTACCATAATTACACAGTGCAGCATTTTCACTATTAATGTATAGAGATATCCCATCATTATACAGCAAAGCATATCAGACTTTACATAAACATTTATACAGAGATGTACAGGGTGTAGTGTACAGCACAGTGTGTTCACTGTCAGTGTATAAATAGTTAGGGTAGATTTATCAAGCAGCGGATGCTGCACTCTACCCCTGTAGTTTCAGGTTCCACTGAAACAAGTTAAGAAGCAGCGGTCTTAAGACCTCTAAGGTGTCGGACAGCAATCAACCTGATCGGATACGATTAGGATGATTGACACCCCCTGCTAGCGGCCGATTGGCTGCGAATGTGCAGGGGCGGTATTGCATAAATTTTCCACACAAAATGCTTGTGCAATGATAAATGCAGACAGCGTATACTGTCTGCATTTATCGATGTCGGGCAGACATGATCCGCTACAGCGGATCATGTCTGCCCGACACATGATAAATCGGCCCAATAGTATCATTGTAAAGTGCAACATGCTCATTATCAGTGTATACACACACAGACATTTTAAATAGTTTTTATATATTTTTGCAGCAGGGCCCTCTGTTGAGAAAATCCGCTATTAACCCAATTGCATAATTTGAGAACATGATATACATACCTGCAGATACAGATAAAGACCTTAACATGATTAAAAGTAACAGAAAAACATACATGAATTGTAGGATGTCAATGAATACATCTTGACATTTTGTTTCTACAGTTAGAAAGCTACAGGGTTTTGTGAATATTAATCTTTGAATATATATATATGTAGGGATGGTGTTTCTAACAGCGCTTACAAGAGGAATTCCTCATGTGCATGTGTGGATACAAAAAGATATATATATCCCAAATGAATACCTCTATGTTGTGAACAATAGCGGATGATATAATGTATAGCTCACCTGTAAGTTCACAGGATTCGATGATCAGTGACGTTGATCTATCTGAGTAGTTACAGACTCAAATAGCAATATAAATATGACTTAATAAACTGGAGAGAAAATATTTCAGAACAGTCCAAATGAAGACTCTATTATAGTTGTAGGGCTCCCCTTTCTAGTTCCACTCCATATATTTGGATAGAGGGATGTTTAAAAGGGGTGCTCCAAATTTATTTTGAGCTGAATGAAGTTATTAAAAAATGTTTAAAGGGACACTGAACCCAATTTTTTTCTTTCGTGATTCAGATAGAGCATGCAATTTTAAGCAACTTTCTAATTAACTCCTATTATCAAATTTTCTTCATTCTCTTGCTATGTTTATTTGAAAAGCAAGAATGTAAGTTTAGATGCCAGCCCATTTTTGGTGAACAACCTGGGTTTTCCTTGCTGACTGGACAGCACCAATAAAAAAGTGCTGTCCATGGTCTGAACCAAAAACGTGCTGGCTCCTTAGCTTAGATGCCGCAAGAGAACAAAGAAAAATTGATAATAGGAGTAAATTAGAAAGTTGCTTAAAATTGCATGCTCTATCTGAATCATGAAAGAAAAAATTTGGGTTCAGTGTCCCTTTAATAAATAAATAAATATAAAGATTATAGTATCAATATAAAATTCATGTCATTAAACAAAAACAAGAGGAGTAAAAATGAACAGTCCAAAGGAATAGAACTGGGTAGTGCTTTATTTATATTGATTAAAAAAAAAAATATTGAATAAAAAAATCTATTAATTATATATTTAATTATATATTTAAAATACGTTAAAAAAATATGCTGCAACAGTATAAAAATATGTAAATATGGGTAAGAACAAATTTGAAATACTGAAGTAATAGGCAGCATGTACTAAAGTGCTTACAATGAATAGGAACGAGAGTGTTAACACACATCCTCATTAAGTGAGCTGGTCACTACCAGATAACCGGAGTGGGGAGAGGAGATTCAAAACCGGAGAGAGCCAGCTGGTTAGCTCTAATAACCAGCCTGCTTCTACAAGCACATTGGTGTGCTCATCCCAAATGTGAGTACCCTGTGCTTAGATCATCAGCTGTGTATGTTGATTTGTTATTATCGATACACACATTTGGGCGCCTCTTTGTGTTTGGAATTTTTTCACAAAAGCTATCCTGTGGTGGAAGAAGGGAGAGTGCAGTCCGATAGACTGTTATCTACTGTTTCTGATGTGGGGACATTGAGTTCATCCATCATTTTCCAGAATATCATTTGAACAGACAAATAATTGTATACAATGGACGAATCTCTAGATTACATATTTTAATGAGGTTCCATTATTCATTTTAGGATTGGTTCTTAATATATTTGATACATCATATATTTATTTGTGGATAAGTTTGGCGTGTTTCCATACGTTTGGATGTATATGTGTATATGTACTACCTGTTGTGAATAGCGCCCTCTTGTGATCTAGTTCACATTTTTTAATACAGGGGAGCGCTAGCTGAGAGCGTCCGTGTGGGTATGTAGTACAATCGGATATCCGGAAGTGACGTCACGAATGTGCGTCACGTGCCTTACGCGTTTCGTGAGCGTATCAGCTCACTTCATCAGAGGCTTGTAATCCACAGCCAATTAATTTGTTAATGCCATTAATCAGAATGACTGGAACCTAAAGTTTACAAACACTTAGAGCAAAAGAGAAATGAATTTCTTGGATATAACTATCTTCATTGAGAACAACCAGATAGAAACAAAAATCTACAACAAGGAAATGGACACCAATGGCTACTTATATGCCACTAGTAATCACCACAAAAATTGGATAGATAATATCCCATATGGTCAATTCCAGCGGATTAAACGGGATTGCTCAAAAAATAAGGATTTTGAAGAAACATCACTAACTCTGAAGCAAAAATTCTACAGTAAAAAGTATAACAGACAAACTGTGGACAAAGCATATGAAAAAGTAAAATTGGTTGACAGAGAGGAACTTCTCAGGACAAACACGAAACGAAAGGAGTAGAATAAGAAGGATGACAAAACATCATTCCAGACACCTAGGTTTATCACCTCGTATAACAGCGGAGCTAAAGACATCGAGAAGATTCTAAATAAACATTGGCACCTTCTAAAAAGGGACCCCATATTGGGGGAAATATTACCAGAAAAAAAGAAAATCACTTACAGGAAAAATACCAACTTTAAGAATATACTGGCACCAACCAAACTAAAGACAAAAAGAACTCAGAGACAAAGCAACTGGCTAACTGCAAAAAACAAAAGGATTTTATAAATGCAATAGGAAGAATTGCACATGTTGTGATCATGTTAGCAAAAACAAGGAAGAGAACCACTGGATTTTAGATGGAGACAACAATAAATATGAAATAGAAAGTTTCATGAACTGCAAATCTCAATTTGTCATATATCAACTCACATGCAACTGTAATAAGATCTATATAGGAAGGACAAAAATAACTCTGAAAACAAGATGCCTAGAACATATCAAAAAGATTACTAGGGACGCTCCTGAATATGGCATAGGGACGCATTTTGAAGAATTTCACAATAAAAATGAAAACGAATTTATGATTAAAGCAATTGAACATATACCACCAACAGAAGGGGTTAATAGAATGTTACAACTGAGAAAAAGAGAGACTTATTGGATATATAAATTAAAAACAAGAAAACCATATGGGCTAAATTTTGACATAGATTTAGCAGCATTTCTCTAATTTATCTCTTCAGCATCAGGGGTTGACACCTTTTGATATCATATCAACTAATCACAGCCTATGCAAATATCATCTCCACATAGTAACATCTTCAGATTTTCTCATATCCTCTGAAGTAAAACAAAAACATTTAATTACTTATTGGAAAATAGTTTGTATCCAAATAAGTGACCTTTTCTTTTCTATTTAGGAGGATGCCTAATAATATTATTGCAATTAATGATGGCTACTAAACAGTACATCTGTGTTAATATACACTTCTATATACAGCTGGAATAGAGTTACTAATGGTTGGAGATATGAAAGTCTTTCCACATGAGATTTAATGGGGAAGTTTTCTCAACATATAACACTCGAGACAGTTTTTTTCCTTTGCTTTTTATTATTCTTTTTCTTCTTTATTCTTTGTGTGGTATTGTTGCACAAAATAGTTACAAATAGAATGTACATATACTCACAAATTTGACTTAGTAAGAGAAATTTAATATGCTTCACTGTAAGCCACTACACAACATTGAACACTTGATATGAAGACAGGTCCAATTATTCATTTTGTTTGTATGGTTGCTATGACAACCCATCACTAATGAGGCGGCAGCCCATTTTTTGCCATCATGATAATGATCTGGTTACTCTCTTAAATAATCTTTAACATGTTTATGTCATGCTGTGCCGCTCTAGCCATTACTAGGGGTGTGGCATCTCCTTCTCTGCTCGTTGCCAGAGGCTGTGTCGGGTCAGATGCGTGCAGCGCTGACGTCATTGCCGCACGCTCCCTTCTCCTGATGCCAGTCCGGATGTTGTGGTGCGAGTCCTGCGCCTATGTAAGCCTACTCCAGACGATCTATCACTGCCCAAGTATAGGTGTTATTTTGTGTACTCCTGGGAGTGATAGATCATTTTTCTTCTTATTTGCCTTGCTGTGTTTTGAACCCTCCCTGTCTGACTACTCTGCCTGCCATACCCCTGAATTGCTAGATCTATATGCTGCTGCTGAACTCTGCCTGTCTGACTACTCTACCTGTTTAACCCCTAAATTGCTGGACTGATATATTGCTGCTGAACCCTGCCTGTCTGACTACTCTACCTGTTTAACCCCTAAATTGCTGGACTAATATATTGCTACTGAACCCTGCCTGTATGACTACTCTGCTTATTAACCCATTATTCTGGATTGCCTCTTGTTGCCGAACCCTGCATGCCTGACCATTCTAGTGGTGTGCCCTTAGACTGCTTTACTGTTGCCAAGCCCTGCCTGTCTGACCATTCTATTGGTTTGTCCTTGGACTGCTTTACTGTTGCCGAATCCTGCCTGTCTGACCATTCCAGTGATTTGCCATGCCCTGTTCTGCCGTTGCCACTGGGGACTGTCCTGCCTGTGGTGAGTGCCGCTCTCCTCATCTTGCTAACTTTCTCTGCTCTGGGATATTCCCTACCATTCCAGCACGATGCCGGGATAACAAGACTACTGGCCAAGTTCGGTCTGATAGAGGGGTATCCCACAAGCATTACAGTTGAATATGAAGATATTTCTTAGTCATTTTGACTATAATTTGAAGAATTTTCGTCACTGTTTTTAGCATGAATTGATATTATCCGTAACCCGGAAGTGAGGTCCCTTCCGGTTTCAGTGGAACGTATGGTGTGCATTCCACTGGCGATACACAGAGGTATGAGTTTCTGTTCATAGCTGGTTTGTATGATTATTTCACACTTTGTACACTATTTAAGAGTGGTATTTCACAATAATTGTTATTCTGATGAAGGGGACGTGTTGATCCCCGAAACGTCAAATAAATTACTTTGACTTGCGGAAACGAAGTCCTGAGAGTGCTGAGAGAGATTTGTTTGCTGCATATATATATATATGTATATAGTTTTCATAGGTAAATATATATTTTTAAAAAACAATTATGTCACTTTTCTCTGAAATTCCTATTTTTTTAGCTACAACAAAGAAACAAATGTAATGCCGCTTTAACGAGCCAACATCACATTCAGCCTGTCCCTTGTTACGTTGCTTAATGTTTTCTCGGTTTAAATGCTGACTTTGCAGACTCTTAAGTACATTATGTTCTTTAAATAAACATGAGTATCATTTGCTGCAAACTGCTGTCTTGTGTGTGTTTGTGCTTTTGGAAAATGAGCATCATTATCATCTTAGGGTTTTTTGGGGGGTTTTTTTTGCAACCAACACTTATAATGAGAGGAAAAATCGTTTCAGAACACAACATTTTGATATCTTCATCATAGGGATACTGGGATTATACAGTTCGACATGTTCAGAAATGATAATGCTTGTAATTGATCTTGGTGAAGTATGGCAGCATCTAATTCCTTAGACACATATCAGGTGATTTTACAGTTATATGGCAAACACAACACAATTTAATCAAGAAAAAAATGAAAGAGACGTAAAAGTGCAAAATGCAATGATTTAATGTATAAGAGCGTTTTATTTTTGCACTGTTACTTGCGAATAACTAGGGGTTTGATCATAATATTGAGCTTATTATCAGCAAATAATCGGCTAGATTACGAGTTTTGCGTTATGAGTAAAAAAGCAGCGTTAAGGCTCATAACGCTGCTTTTTTACTACCGCTGCTATTATGAGTCTTGTAGGTACAGCTGTCCCGCACACTTTTTTGGCCGTACTGCAAATCAACTTACGCAATTTTTGTTAAGTCTATTTTCAATGGGACTTCCATAGCGCCGGTATTGCAAGCTTTTTTTAGGCCAAAAAGTGAGCGGTACAGCCTATCCGGCAACATTCGTAACGCATTCTAAAGTCAGTAGTTATGAGTTTTACACTACTAAGCCATAGCATAAAACTCATAACTAAAGTGTTAAAAAGTACACTAACACCCATAAACTACCTATTAACCCCTACACCGAGGCCCTCCCGCATCGCAAACACTAAAATAAAATGATTAACCCCTAATCTGCTGCTCCCGACATCGCCGCCACTATAATAAACATATTAACCCCTAAACCGCTGCACTCCCGCATTGTAAACACTAGTTAAATATTATTAACCCCTAATCTGCTGTCCCTAACATCGCCGCCACCTACCTACATTTATTAACACCTAATCTAACGCCCCCAACGTTGCCGCCACTATACTATATTTATTAACCCCTAAACCTAAGTCTAACCCTAACTCTAACACCCACTAACTTATACATTATTAAAATAAATCTAAATAAAACCTACAATTAATAACTAAATAATTCCTATTTAAAACTAAATACTTACCTATAAAATAAACCCTAAGCTAGCTACAATATAACTAATAGTTACATTGTATCTAGCTTAGGGTTTATTTTTATTTTACAGGCAAGTTTGTATTTATTTTAACTAGGTAGAATAGTTACTAAATAGTTATTAACTAGTTACTAACTACCTAGCTAAAATAAATACAAATTTACCTGTAAAATAAAACCTAACCTGTCTTACCCTAACACCTAACCTTACACTACAATTAAATAAATTACCTAAATTAAATACAATTACCTAAATTACAAAAAAAATTACACAAAATAAAAAACAAATTACAAGATATTTAAACTAATTACACCTAATCTAATAGCCCTATCAAAATAGAAAAGCCCCCCCAAAATAAAAAAAAACCCTAGCCTAAACTAAACTACCAATAGCCCTTAAAATGGCCTTTTGCGGGGCATTGCCCCAAAGAAATCAGCTCTTTTACCTGTAAAAAAATACAAACAACCCCCCAACAGTAAAACCCACCACCCACACATCCAACCCCCCAAATAAAACCCTAACTAAAAAAACTAAGCTCCCCATTGCCTTGAAAAGGGCATTTGGGTGGGCATTGCCCTTAAAAGGGTATTTAGCTCTATTGCAGCCCAAAGCCCTAGCCTAAAAATAAAACCCACCCAATAAACCCTTAAAAAACCTAACACTAACCCCTGAAGATCCACTTACAGTTTTGAAGAGCCAACATCCATCCTCAACGAAACCAGGAGAAGTCCTCAGTGAAGTGGCAAGAAGTCATCAATCAAGCTGGGAGAAGTGGTCCTCCAGATGGGCAGAAGTCTTCATCCAGACGGCATCTTCTATCTTCATCCATCCGGACGGAGTGGGTTCATCTTCAAGACATCCAACATCCTCTTCTGCCGACAACTACCTGACGAATGAAGGTTCCTTTAAGTGACCTCATCCAAGATGGCGTCCCTTAGATTCCGATTGGCTGATAGAATTCTATCAGCCAATCAGAATTAAGGTTGAAAAAAATCATATTGGCTGATGCAATCAGCCAATAGGATTGAACTTCAATCCTATTGGCTGATCCAATAAGCCAATAGGATTGAGCTCGCATTCTATTGGCTGTTCTAATCGCATTCTATTGGCTGCAATAGAGCTAAATGCCCTTTTAAGGGCAATGCCCATCCAAATGCCCTTTTCAGGGAAATGGGGAGCTTAGGTTTTTTTAGTTTTTTTTTTTTGGGGGGGGGTTGGTTGTGTGGGTGGTGGGTTTTACTGTTGGGGGGTAGTTTGCATTTTTTTTACAGGTAAAAGAGATGATTTCTTTGGGGCAATGCCCTGCAAAAGGTCCTTTTAAGGGCTATTGGTAGTTTAGATTAGGCTAGGGTTTTTTTTTATTTTGGGGGGGCTTTTTTATTTTGATAGGGCTATTAGATTAAGTGTAATTAGTTTAAATATCTTGTAATTTGTTTGCATTTAATTTAGGTAATTTATTTAATTGTAGTGTAAGGTTAGGTGTTAGTGTAACTTAGGTTAGGTTTTATTTTACAGGTAAATTTGTATTTATTTTAGCTAGGTAGTTAGTAAATAGTTAATAACTATTTAGTAACTATTCTACCTAGTAAAAATAAATACAAACTTGCCTGTAAAATAAAAATAAACCCTAAGCTAGATACAATGTAACTATTAGTTATATTGTAGCTAGCTTAGGGTTTATTTTATAGGTAAGTGTTTAGTTTTAAATATAAATTATTTAGTTATTAATTGTAGGTTTTATTTAGATTTATTTTAATTATATTTAAGTTAGGGGGTGTTAGGGTTAGGGTTAGACCTAGGTTTAGGGGTTAATAAATATAGCATAGTGGCGGCGACGTTGGGGGCGGCAAATTAGGGGTTAATAATTGTAGGTAGGTGGTGGCATTGTTAGGGACAGCAGATTAGGGGTTAATAATTATTTAACTAATGTTTGTGATGTGGGAGTGCGGCGGTTTAGGCATTAATATTTTATTATAGTGGCGGCGATGTCCGGAGCGGCAGATTAGGGGTTAATAAGGTAGGTAGGTTGCGGCGACATTGGGGGTGGGAGATTAGGGGTTAATAAATATAATGTAGGTGTCGGCGATGTTGGGGGCAGCTGATTAGGGGTTAATAAGTATAATGTAGGTGTCGGCGATGTCCGGAGTGGCAGACTAGGTGTTAATAAATATAATGTAGGTGTCGGCGACGTCGGGGGTGGCAGATTAGGGGTTAATAAGTGTAAGATTAGGGGTGCTTAGAATGTGTTTCCCCATAGGAATCAATGGGGCTGCGTTACTGAGCTTTACACTGCTTTATTGCAGGTGGTAGAGTTTTTCTCAGCCGGCTCTCCCCTTTGATGTCTATGGGGAAATCGTGCACATGCACATACAACCAGCTCACCGCTGACTTAAGCAGCGCTGGTATTGGAGTGCGGTATGGAGCACAATTTTGCTCTACGTTTACTTCTTGTCTTTTAATGCTGGGTTTCTGAAAACCTGTAATACCAGCACTGTAGGTAAGTGAGCGGTGGCAATAACGTGCAAGTTAGCACCGCACCCCTCATAACGCAAAACTCGCAATCTGGCCGAATGATTTTTAAACCTTTTTTTCTAGTGCTCACAATGCAAATATGCTTTTGCCTTTAATACTCCAGAAGCCCCGAATTTTTACCACCCACAAAAGAACACTAAGGTCTAGTGGAGCAGCTAAAGTTAAGCTTTTTTCACTAGTTGGGCTGCGTTAGTTTTAAAAGTTCCCCAAAAAATTATTTGCCACTAACCTTAACCCGAATAGCGTGAAAATCCTAACTTAAGTTCCCCTTAAATCAATGGAGAAAAAAAAGTAGAAAAAAAACCTAACCGAGATCGCAGCAAACACCATCGCATTTTCGCATTCCCCATAGAAGTTAATGGAGAGAAAAAATTGTTGGGGAAAAAACACCCATCGAGCAAACAACATAGCATATTAACATTAGCAAATGTGAAATATTTACATTAAATATTTACATTAAATACATAGCTAAAATCTTTAATAAATATGAATATTGCATAAATATATTTTATCATGTTTTCATCTACTTAATGGCAAAGGGATATAATGCACTTTTATATATATATATATATATATATATATATATATATGTATATATATATATATATATATATATATATATATCCAAAAATGAGAGCACTCACCAGGACTTAACACATTAAAGCAATCACAGCTTTATTTTAACAAAGTCTCAGTTCTTTTAAACCCTCCACCGACTATCACCGCGATACCGGAAGTCACCCGGCGTCCTGTGCGCAAAACTGCGCATGTCCAGAGCGTCGGCATGGCAACCGGCCACGGTGTACACTAAAAACAAAAATGTGAATACAAATGGTTACAATATAGAGTTATTCAATTGTTACTTTATGGTTAATGCACTTAACATCCTAACTATGCGTGCTAATACCTATTTCAAAAGTTACATATCAATTTATAACTATAGAACTGTGAACTGCTATAAACTTAATTCCTAATCTTATATCAAACCTACCACATTGTATGGCTATATCAGCAATCAATTATAATAAAAATATACTATACACAGATTGTTACAAACTAGAACAAGATAATACTCCCTAATTTATTACTTATCATTTCCAAATACTATTCTAAGTGCCACTATAGTATTATGGGTAAGAATCTATTTCACAAGTAACAGTGCCAGTCCAGGTTGGTATTCAAACCATCTGGTACCAAAGTGCCCAGATTAAAGATCCACCTGGACTCGCACTGCAACAGGAGTCTATCTCTGTCACCCCCCCTAGTCGGGGGTGGAATGTGATCTATGATCACATATCTCAAATCCGCAACCGTATGGCCAGTCAACGCAAAATGTTGTGCCACGGGTTGGTCAGACCCCTTATTTTTTATGGCCAGTCGAATGGCTGCACGATGATTGGCCATATGGGTGCGTAAGTCATCAATAGTATTTCCGACATAGAATAACCCACACGGACAGTGTAATAGATACACTATATGTGTCGTCGTGCAGGTTACTCTATGTCGGATAGTATATCTACTATCTTTAATAATCTACTATCTTTAATAACACAGAGGATGATGCCAATAGAATTCGATTTGCCACTGTTCCTAATAGAGATTTAAAGGAACAGCCCTCCCACATATATGCAAAATTGTTGAAACTGAAGAAAAGAAAGATCAATCTAACGTTACATGGAACTTTCTTATCAGATTACCACAGAAAACTCTTTATCCCTAGAGGATTCAGAGTGAAAACATTCCCACTATAAGCAGGAATAACCTTGCTTTTTGCATTAAGTGGTGCAGCATTTTAAATAAATGCGCTTTAGATCTGATGCTCCTGGTTATCGAAGAAGTGAGAATATTATTGGATAAGGTTGATGTTGAAATACAACAATTTGAACTTACACATATAACAACATTGGAAGCGGATCAAGAAAACAAATGGTTAGATAAATTGACCAAACAGGTACAGGATTTTGAGACAGAATTGCTAACTTTCAAGAATCGCAAGTGGGATGCTGTAGAATCTGACTATAAAGAGAAAAAGGTCTATAGGTGGTTACTCTCAGCAGAGGAAAGACAGAGGACCTTTGAAAGTAGACCTAGGAGACCAAGATTCTACAAACCAAGAAATATGACCACAATAGATTCTTCTGGCAATAGCACTGACTCAGATGGGATAACATCTACTGAAGCATCACAGAGATCAACTGATTACAATGGGATTATGACAAGATCAAAAAACTTGGCAGGCATCGGACGCACACCAGGAGAGGGGGTGGTAAGGGGAAGACCACCAAGAGCCAGACGCAGAATGTAATAAATGATATAGTTATCAATCTTAGCTCATACCAGTTGTCTACATTGGAGACCAAGATACTAAATAAAGGCTTGTCATTCATCCCTACAGCTTTTTACAAACCCTTTGATATGTATATAGATATGCAAAGGTTTGAACGGAACTTAAGACTCAAGGAACATTTTGGCATGGGACTTGGGGATACTACTGTGGAAACTGCTAACACTCCAAAATTAAAACCTAAAAGCACTTATTATTGCTCGAGCACAAATCCTAGTATCAAAACATATAGTAGACTACTATTGGATGACACTAATAAAATGTGCACATCGGCGAAACCGGATTGTAGAAACAACTTGACCAAAGAAGAGAAGAAGACACTGGATAACTTGAGCACAAATAAAGATTTGATCTTTAGGGAGGCCGTTAAGGGAGGAGCACTGGTCATAATGGATTATACCTATTATCAGCAAGACATACTCTCCCAGCTGAATGACACGGCTACATATAAACAACTGACCTATAATCCTACTATACTGTTTAAGAAACAAATTGATGAAGTTTTGGATCGAGCATTTGGGAATGGCTGGTTGACAAAACAGGAAAGGAACTTTATGAAAGTGGAGTTTCCAAGGGTTCCTGTGTTTTATACACTGCCAAAGATCCATAAACACCCGACCCATCCACCGGGCAGACCAATCCTGTCCTCCATAGGATCCCTTTTACAACCGATAGAAGTATTTCTAGATAGTATCCTCCAACCATGTGTCCGCAATATGCCTTCATTTCTGTTGGACTCTATTAGTCTGATTAAAGAGATAAAATCGTTCCCCACAATCAATCAACCCATCATACTAGCAACATTGGATGTTGTTAGTTTATATACTTCCATCCCACACGATCAGGGGATGTTGGCAGTTCGCAAACAATTGAACCGATACCCATACGTGGGACCACCAGTAGAGCTAATTCTGGAATTATTGGAACTTTGCCTCAATAGAAATTACTTCAAATTCGAGAAATCATTCTTTCTACAACTACAAGGGACGGCGATGGGGTCGAATATGGCCCCATCGTACGCCAATTTATTTTGAAGAAAGAGATACTGATCTATTTGTACACCAACATATTAAATATTTCAAATGCTACATAGATGATCTGATCATTCTATGGTCAGGTACGGAGGAAGAATTAGAGGATTGGTATAAGGCATTGAATACCATTAATCCCAATCTACAATTCAAGATGACCAAAAGTTCTACATCAGTAGATTTCCTCGACCTGCGAATATTTATGGAAGATGGTATATTGGGTAAAACTCTGTACAAAAAGGAGACGGACAAGAATTCATTGCTGGAGGCTACTAGTTGCCATCCTCCATCATTAAAGAAGGCTCTACCCATCTCTCAATTTAAGAGGGTCATGAGAAATAATAGCAAATAAAGCAATGCCCAACAACAATTGACGGAGATGAAAACAAGATTCTTACAGAGGGGTTACCAAGAGAAACAGATCAGCCAACACTTCCGGAAATTTGCCTCCATGGATCAAGAAACAGCTTTACGAACTGTGACAAAAGGGGACAAGGAAAGAAGGATGATCCTTACGACCACTTATACTTCAGACAAGCAAAATCTACAAAGATTGGTAAAGAAGAACTGGAATATCGTGGAAAGTGACAAAAATCTACCATTTAAGGGTTCTAAATACCCACAAGTAGGCTTTAGAAGATCACATTCTCTACGGGACATTCTGGTGAAGGTTGACCCTGTACAGTGTTACGAAAAATCTAACTGGCTGCAGACTAAAAAACCTGGATGCTATAAGTGTGCAGGATGCACTACATGTAGTGGTTTGTCTAATGCAAAATTATTTGTTCATCCTACCACCAATCGTAGATATACTATCCGACATAGAGTAACCTGCACGACGACACATAACCATGTGGGTTATTCTATGTCGGAAAGACTATTGATGACTTACGCACCCGTATGGCCAATCATCGTGCAGCCATTCGACTGGCCATAAAAAATAAGGGGTCTGACCAACCCGTGGCACGACATTTTGCGTTGACTGGCCATACGGTTGCGGATTTGAGATATGTGATCATAGATCACATTCCACCCCCGACTAGGGGGGGGGTGACAGAGATAGACTCCTGTTGCAGTGCGAGTCCAGGTGGATCTTTAATCTGGGCACTTTGGTACCAGATGGTTTGAATACCAACCTGGACTGGCACTGTTACTTGTGAAATAGATTCTTACCCATAATACTATAGTGGCACTTAGAATAGTATTTGGAAATGATAAGTAATAAATTAGGGAGTATTATCTTGTTCTAGTTTGTAACAATCTGTGTATAGTATATTTTTATTATAATTGATTGCTGACCATACAATGTGGTAGGTTTGTTATAAGATTAGGAATTAAGTCTATACCAGGAATTAAGTTTATGCCAGTTCACAGTTCTATAGTTATAAATTGCTATGTAACTTTTGAAATAGGTATTAGCACGCATAGTTAGGATGTTAAGTGCATTAACCATAAAGTAACAATTGAATAACTCTATATTGTAACCATTTGTATTCACATTTTTGTTTTTAGTGTACACCGCGGCCGGTTGCCATGCCGACGCTCTGGACATGCGCAATTTTGCGCACAGGACGCCGGGTAACTTCCGGTATCGCGGTGATAGTCGGTGGAGGGTTTAAAAGAACTGAGACTTTGCTAAAATTAAGCTGTGATTGCTTTAATGCGTTAAGTCCTGGTGAGTGCTCTCATTTTTGGATATTTGTAAAGGCACGCTGTGGCATTGGATGCACCCTGGGCGGTTGTGAAGTGGAGTGAGTGCAGAGTTCATTTGGAAATGTATATATATATGTCTATATGTGTATACATATATATTTATGTGTTTATATGTCTGTCAATACATATATACACAAATAAATACATTAAAATATATGTACACATATATAGACATATATATATATTTATACAAATACATATTTAGCAATGTATCTGTATGTAGTATCTCTATGTTAAAGCTCTGGCTGCCTTTGTTTTTTTCTAACACCTTTGAGCCCTTACAATTTATTTGTGCAATATTTTTTTTTATTAGACAGTGTTAATATTAGTGTAACTGTACTTTGTAATGTATTTTTTATGTGTTTTGTGCAACCTTTTTGTTTTGGAAAACAGTTAACCACACAGCTCTGAGACTGTGGTAAGGATTGAAGTGTAAATGGAAATTTCACTCGAATTGTAATATCAGTGCAATGAAAAAGGCTTGCGAAAACACAATATCGACTGCGCAAAAAAACAGTTGCGCTTCACTTGTAATCTAGCCCAAAATTTGCATCGTTTATCTCACGATTATGTAATTCAAAATTATTTGGTGGATTTTCAATTTTAATCACAGGATCTGTGTGATTCCATTTAACAGTGGTGATAATAACTGACATGTGTGCAAAGGGATATGAAATCCACATTTTTATTTCATAAATCAGAGCATACAATTCTCCAATTTAGTATTATCAAATTTGCTTCATTCTCTTGGTATCCATTTTTGAAGGAGCAGCAGTGAACTACTCAAAGGTAGTAGAAGAGGTCTATATGTGCAGCCACCCATTAGCAGCTAGATTCCAGTATTGCATTGCTGCTACTGAACATAACTAGGTTTGCTATTCGACAAAGGATATCAAGAGAACAAAGCAAATTTGATAAGAGAAGTAAATTGGAAAGTTATTTAAAAATTGCATGCTCTGTCTGAACCATGGAAGTTTAATTTTGACTTTACGGTCCCTTTTACTGTTATGATCACCATAGAGAGATATGTGTATGTCTATTAAAGCGATTTGAAAAGGGTTATTATCGGTATAGTGTTTGTTCATTGTGATATAAATATTGTTATTTTTATTAGTGTTAAAGTGCATATTATTACTTTTTAACCTTTAATTGATTAAGCGGGGAGTGCTTGTATGTGTTTGATGACGTTGCTTCCTAATTTCATTCGATATGGCAGGGGGTAATGTCAGTGCGTTTGCCAAGGCGTAAAACTAAAGTTACATTTGAAAACCTTTGAAGTATTTGGTTATAAGTCAAAAAGTGTTGCTTTGGGGTTTATCAAATCCTTTTAGCTGTGGAATTTGATAAGTGAAATGTGTCATTAAGTATTGAGAACTTGCATTGTGATCTGTCAAACAGGACTGGCACTTGTAAAGTATAGGATCATTTTTCACCAAAACAATAAAATAAAATGTTATGTAGATAAACTATGGAAATGGCTAATTTAGCTTGGAAAAGGCATTAATATGCAGATAATTATCAAGCCATTGATTGTGCTCAAGTCCGGCAAAGGAATATGAAGCTCATTTTTTTTTATAACTAAGAGCTTAATTTTTTTTTAAGTTTTAATTTTAAAACAAATTAACTTTGTTCCCATTGTATTATTTGTTGCAGAGCATACCTAGGTAGCATGCACATATTTGGAACACTTTCTGGCTTATAACAATGCACAATGTATAACCTTGTTAAAGGGACAGCCTACACCAGAATTTTTATTGTTTAAAAAGATAGATAATCCTTTTATTACCCATTCCCTAGTTTTGCATAACAAACGCCGTTATATAAATACACGTTTTACCTCTGTGATTATCTTTTATCTAAGCCTCTGCAAACTGCCCCCTTATTTCAGTTCTTTTTACAGACTTGCATTTTAGCCAATCAGTGCTGGCTCATAGGAACTCCACGTGCGTGAGCACAGTGTTGTCTATATGACACACATGAACTAACACCCTCTAGTTGTGAAAAACTGTCAAAATGCCCTGAGAGAAGAGGCGGCCTTCAAGGGCTTAGAAATGAGCATATGAACCTCCTAGGTTTAGCTTTCAACTAAGAATACCAAGTGAACAAATCAAAATTGGTGATAAAAGTAAATTGGAAAATCATTTAAAATTACATGCCCTATCTGAATAATGAAAGTTTATTTTGGACTAGACTGTCCCTTTAAGAGAATTCTTGCTGCCATATATTCTAGACCTGTGTACATTTCTGAGCCAATGACCTCAGAACAAAGTACATTTTACAACAAATATAAATTGGAAAGTTTCCAGCTCTGTCTAAATCAAGAAGGAGATTTAGGATTGTCTTTATAAGTAATATCATGGCTATACTATGCTGTCTTTATGAAGAATATATGATGTTCTAACAGTAGGCCAGCTTAGGAGTGGAGCGCTATCGTTAGTGCGCAAGCTATATAGGGTTGTTCGTTTGTGCACAAGTTAAATTGCACTTATATTATAAGTTGAAAGTAAATGTGAATGATTGAGCACAATTATGATTTACACTGACCCTGAAGAAGTGCCTGAAACGCGTAGTATGTTTACCTGACCTGTTGTATCATGTATGATGTGTTGTTTTCTACTGCTTACAAAATAAATCACACCACTGATGACCACCATTGGATCGTTTTCCTGTTCTTATGATTTACACTAGAATGATTACCGTGACCTCAGAACTCTGGTTAACTGTTTTGCAAAACTAAAAAAGTGTCACAAAACACACCACAAATATATTAAAAAGTACAGTTACACTCATAATAACACCATGTAATACAATATATATATGCTTAAAGGGGTATGATACTTTAAGTGTTTGGTTTTTCCAAATAAATTTTGTAACTATATTGTTTATTAATGTATGGGCTTTTCACAGTGGAGTTCACTTGTATCTGAATGGTGATTGAGTGTATGCAATAAAGTAACATTGTTCAAATTCAAAGTGTGCTGAATTCCCTTACTTTTTCCTTAATCCTTTTCAATATTTTTTCTTTCATTTGTTTATATATATATTTATGTATATATGTATGTATGTATATATATATATATATGTATAAATAATATATTGACTAAATAGAACATATTCTTCTATGGGAGGAACATAGATACATGAAATATTCATATTTTTATGTCGGTTTAGCGCACTTGAGAAACAGTTTACTTCTAGCACAGTTAACGCTCGAGCCAGAGCGTTAAATAACGCTCACCTTTTTTTATCTGGCCCAGTGTCTTTTATATAAATTTTCTTTGTAAATTTCAAATAATGTGACCATATTTCTGTTATTTGCAGAGCTGTTAATAGTTGAGATTTTTCTGGGTTTTTCATGTTGGTTTTTTGGTTATCAGATTAGATTTTGCAATGAAGCAGCAAACAGAGAGCTGGGTCAATAGATCAGTCTCTGTTTATTCTTCAGCTGTGTGACTTTTCCATCTTTATTGATGAGATCTGCAAGCATTCAGCTCCAACCTCAGGTTTAGATTATGGCTCTAAAATGATCAGCCCTCCGCTCTGTGTGTGTACGTGTTTTTTTTCTAAACATTCTACGTCTCTTCCTGATGTTAACAGAAACAAATAATAATATTAAACAAAACTAAGAAAACCATGTTTTATATTGTGTCACTATGCAGCATTACAGAAAATGCTAGCTCTTCATAAACAAATACTAACCATAATATATGCAGATATGTGAAACCCTTCGCAAAATACTGTGTACATCATCTGTACGTAGAGCTCAGAGAAATAGTATTTTTAAGGGTCAGAACAAAATCATGTTTCCCAATTATACCGTTTTTTTTATCACACTGGGGGCAGAGCCTTAAAGGGACAGTCAAGTCAAAATTAAACTTTCACTATTCAGATAGGGCATGTGATATTAAACAACTTTCTAATTTACTTTTATCATCAAATAGCTATGTTCTTTTGGTATTCTTTGTTAAAAACTAATCCTAAATAAGCTCATAATCTGATTTCTAAGCCGCTGAAGGTCGTCTCTTATCTCAGTACATTTTGACAGTTTTTAACAGTTAGTGCTAGTTCATGTGTGTTCTATAGATAACGTCGTGCTCACTCCTATGGAGTTATTTATGAGTCATCGCTGATTGACTAAATTGCAAATCTGTTAAAAGAACTGAAATAAGGGTCAGTCTGCAGAGGCTTAGATACAAGGTAATCACAGAGGTGGGTAATAAAAAAAACTGGGTAATAAAGGGATTATCTATGTTTTTAAACAATAACATTTAATAATTTTTCATGTAGACTGTCCCTTTAATGGACCAGTGGTTGGATTGAGGACGTTTGCACATGTGACTGGGCATTTTGGAAACCATCAAGGCTGCACAGTCTGTGGTAGAGCGTTATGGTGGGCGGAGCTGTATGGCCCAGGGAGTGGTCACACATTTGCAGGTGGGGTTTAGCTGGCCCATTTGGAGCATATAAAGGGAACGGATAGCTGCTGGATAAACAGCAAGTGTGAGTTCTGTAATATAGATTATAAAGAATAAATATATAAATAAAGATCCTCTTATGGTGAAACCTCTGTGTGCGTGTGGGAATGTAATCTGAGATATATTGTCGGTATTTTGGGCAAATAATTCTAACTTTACCATTTTTAAGAAAAGCCCCTAAGAATATAAGATAATAAAGAATGTTTTTAATGTAAAAAATTTTTATTGTATAAAAGGTTTAATTCACTTTTGCATTGTATGCCACTTCTGAGGCGGCAGACAGCAATCAGCCCGATCACATACGATCGGGTTGATTGACACCCCCTGCTTGGCCACGAATCTGCAGGGGGCAGCATTGCACAAGCAGTTCACCAGTCAAAATAAACTTTTATGATTCAGAAAGAGCATGAAGTTGTAATACACTTTCCAATTTACTTCCATTATCAAATTTTCCACAGTCTTTTTAAATTTACATTTTCTGGGTAACAAAATCCTACTGAGCATGTGCACAAGCTCACAGGGTATACGTATACTAGTCTGTGATTAGCTGATGTCTGTCACATAATACAGGGGGCCGGAAAATGGGAGAAAAAAATAATTTGTGAGAAAAAAATCTACTGCTTATTTCAAATTCAGAGTAGGTGTTAAATCATTGTCTTTATTTATGCACTTGTTAATTATGCAATTCTACTGCATTGACTGCTCTGTTAATAAAATTACCAGCTTAAAAATACATTTTAAAGTATGGTTTGAAATCATAATCAAACTGTACCTTAAAAATCATCCAATCTCAACAAGTTAACGGTTTCTTTAAATTAAGCTTAGATGCTAGTTTGCCTAGTTTAATAATCATTCTTGTAATCATTCTTTTTCTATCCATGATTATCTGTGCATTTTTTACTCTCTCTTTTTCTTTATCTATCCATTTGTCTATCTTTTATCTATCTATCTATCTATCTATCTATCTATCTATCTATCATCTATTTAACTATCTATCCATTTATCTTTATATATCTGCTTATCTATCTATATTCTATCTATCTCCCTATATATCACTCTATCTGCCTATCTGTCTACATCTAAATCTTTGCCTCTCACTGTTAAAGAGACAATGAACCTAAAAAATTTCTTCCGTGATTCAGATAGAGCATGCAATTTTAAGCATCTTTCTAATTTACTCCTATAATCAAATTTTCTTCATTCTCTTGGTTTCTTTATTTGAAGAGCAAGAATGTAAGTTTAGATGCCGGCCCATTTTTGGTTTACAACCTGGGTTGTTCTTGCTGATTGGTGGATAAATTCACCCACCAATAAACAAGTGCTGTCCAGTGTCTAAACCAAAAATTGGCTGGCTCCTTAGCTTAGATGCCTTCTAATGAAGAAAAATGTATAATAGGAGTAAATTAGAAATTTGCTTAAAATTTCCTGCTATATCTAAATCACGAAAGAAAAAATTTCCCAGGTCTGCAACCAAGGCATAATTTTCTAACAAAAATAAAAGTTTTAACTATTTTACCAACATTCATTTTTATACAAGATCTTTGGCAATGCAGTAAATAATTTCTGATGCATAAATAAAAAAGTGACTTTAATAGCCCCTTTATTTTATTACAACATAGATGCTGCTTCTAATGGATAGGTATCTCATACAAATATTAAAGGGGCACTGAACCCAAATTTGTTCATTTGTAATTAAGAAAGAGCATGCAATTTGAAGCAACTTTCTAATTTACTCCTATTATCAATTTTTCTTCGTTCTCTTGCTATGATTTTTTGAAAAAGAAGGCATCTAAGCTTTTATTTGGTTTCAGTACTCTGGACAGCACTTTTTTATTGGTGGATGAATTTATCCACCAATCAGCAAGGACAACCCAGGTTGTTCACCAAAAATGGGCCAGCATCTAAACTTACATTCTTGCGTTTCAAATAAAGATAACAAGAGAATGAAGAAAATTTGATAATAGGAGTAAAATCGAAATTTGCATAAAATTTCATGCTCAATCTGAATCACAAAATTAAATTTTTGGGTACAGTGTCCCTTTAAGTCAAAAACCGCCCATTTATGTGGCAAATTGAAATGGCTTTGTAATGTTTGAACGGTATGATACAGAATATATTACAGAAAACAACTGCATTATCCAGAGCACAAACACACAAGGATATTTAGATATTTAAGATGTTATTTTGATCCTATCACAAAATGATAAAACACTAAACTATATTGTGTCAGTAGAAGATCTCCTTGATTACCATACATACCTCTTCCTGCTGTAGCACTATTTAGTAGACCCAGCAAGCAGAGGAATACGCTAAACCCCAGCATCATTCCAGAGGTTTGATGTCAGCTCCCTTCACTTCATCTGATTCACTTTTTAAACAATCAGTTTTAAATATTAACTAGATGTCCTGATAACAGGTTTAGACAAATGTCGCATGCTGATACCTAACGATCCTCCTGTGACTAATTATTAAACACTTCCCACATAAGTATAAAAAAATATCTAGGATAGGAAAGTTAAAAGAGAAATGCAGGTTGTTTCTTTTTCTTTTCTAGTGTAAAAAAAGTATTTGTCATATTTATACTAGATGTCCTGGATGTTGTAAACTGATTTACTGAATTGCCAAATTAAAGGGACAGGGTACTGTAATATATTGCCCCTTTATATGTTCTATGTTATTGTTATATCAATTTCAGGTTATGTAAAGGACATGTTCCTTTTTTGTAATTGTTGTATTTGAATTAGCAGTTTTTGCTCATTAAAACCACCTAATATTGTTGTCAAGAACATGCCCTTTGAAAATGGCTGAGTCTGCAAAAAAAGAGCAGATCTTCTTAACTTATCTCATTCTCTATTTACCCAAAGGCAATACTTAAGAATTTAAATGCTCATTTTAGGTGTGAATAAAATCAGAAATTTCAGTTACAAAAATAAACACAAAGGAACAATTTCCAATACATTTAATACCATGCAGCTGATTTAATACGTAATTGAGAACACAATAAAGAGAAAACATTTTTACTGTACACTATCCCTTTAAATTTTTCTAATGATTAGTTTAGTACCATTGTTAAAGAAATACATGAGTATGGAATAAAATAGGTTTTCAAAATCATATGACCATGGTAATTTGTGAATTACTGGCCCTAACTTGCTATGTATTTAACTTCAACAAAAAGGCAAAATATATTAAGTCTAACTCAAGAGCTGCAAACCTTGCATAAGGATTGTGATCAACCACAATATTTGTAACAATATTGTACATTGTTGCAAATACTGTACCTATGTAATGCACATTCCTGAGCATAGCTAGATCTACTGTAAAATGAGAGGGTAAAATCATATTATTAAATACACTTCCATGTCTCATCACACCTCACACCCCTTCTGTGGCACCAGCTACTACTAGGCATGTACAAGATTGCACCGCTCATACATATAGGAGTATGTGATTGGCTGATAGCTGTCACATGATACAATGAATAGAAACTATACCCCTTTAAAGCCATTACAGAAACACATTTTGAATATAATTTTGCTTAATCTATATATTTTTCTATTCAAGAGCAACATTTTTTTTGCTTGGGACACCTAGGTTTTTTGCACATTTTTTTCCGGTGACATTTTCACCCATGCCTATTTTAAATTCCTGCTTTCATTTTAAATCAATGATAAAGATATGAAGCTGCACTTTGAATCGATATAACATAAAATTAATATTAATGACTGAGATCAACAGTTTGATAGATTAGAATATATATATATATATATATATATATATATATATATATATATATATATATATATATATATATTGTGCAATGTTCAATTAAACCTATTTGTGAAACTGATTTTTCAAGGGGAGTCAAACACAACATTGCAAAGAGAAAATTGTAAAAATCATAAAGATTTGTGCCTATTTATCCACAGCTACAAATTAAAGGGA